>NW_010532675.1:69184-116262 GCF_000687285.1 Phaethon lepturus
TGCTGAGAAGAAAAATATCCAAAGCAACTCCAAGTAAAATCACAAGATCAACCTCAAATCACCTTTTCAGTATAGCCAGTATGGATAATCTGGTTAGTAAGTTATGATTTTTTATTTTTTTTTTTTATTCCTGCATATGAACCAACCAAGCAAGCTGAGAATAAGGCTTTCCCTCTTTCCGCATATTTATATAATCACTGAGACCCTACAGGCATCAGACTTGTTCAGCTTTATACTAGTGTGCTAGAGAATGCAATGAAACTTAAGAAATACCACATACCGAGTCCCACCAAAAATGTCAAATAGTTTTGTATTTAAAGCCCTCTGCAGACAGATCTATAATTTATTCAGATTTTTCCTCAAGAGACTTAGATTATTTCTAAATTAACAGGTAATCTGATAGAACATAGGTGTTAACAGGTCAAAAACACACGGCCAAAAGTATTTTGGTAGAAGGATTTCTTTAAGAAGTGAATTTCTAATGCAGATAAGCTTTTGTGAATCCTTCCTATTATCTCATTAGCATGTTTTCTGACCTCTGGATTTGAAAATCTTTTGCACAGTCTGGATTCCTAATCTTGTTTAAACCCATATTTAAATGCAGAATAACTGATTAGCCAACATCCTTTGTGCTACACAACCACACATGTTTCATGCTTTTATACTGAAAAGTGTCATCCATTGTTTTTTATTTCTCTGACCTTGCACTGGGGGAAAAAAAAAGCGCACAATGTGATAATACACTGTGCCTTTTTACTGCAAATTCCAGGACTTGTTTTTTCAAAAGTAACATGCAATAAAAAAAGGCACTTTCCTCCAAAGATGCTTGCTGGACTATACAGTAAAACATCATGTTTCTTATATATGTGAACTGACATGATGCCAAATTGTGCAAGTGTAACAACTAACAATGTTCCTAAATGCATTGTGAGGAAAATCTGTCTGCATAAACCTGCCTGCAAAGTTTAAGACATGTTGTCTAAGAACCTCATTTCTCTAAATTATGATGCTTGTTAATGTGTACTGCATGTGTAGATTGCACAGCACTTACAAAATAAAGATATTACAAGAAGATCACAAACTCATGGTACTCCGTACTGGGTCCTCTCAGTGATCAAGTGAAATGAGATTCAACCTCTACTTCATACATTCTATTCAACATAATTCAATTCAATGAGATCATTTGAGTTAAAACATATATTCACCCCCTGCCCAAAGTCTTAGAAAGTCTAAACATTTTATAGCTCATATTCAATCTTGCCACATAGCTTGAGTATTGTGAGCACTCCTGAAGTATTTCTAAAATGAAACAAATTTGGAAAGAGGAATGAATTACTTCTATTACCCTTTTCTTCTTTTGCTTCCTATGTTGAATGGTAAGACATACATTTCTCATGCTTTCAAAGCCACAACTATATCATTCCAATTCATGGTGGGTACAACGCTGAGCGCGCAGCATTAAAACTATTTTCATATGGGAAACTATCAAAATTGGCTTCACTTACATTGCTTTCCATTGCGTTAGAGATCACTTGCTGCAATTACTATGACTTTGGGATGCACACATTTTTTAAGAGAATCAAGGGAAACTAATTATGTGGCATTGCAAAGCACAGGATCAGCTTTTAAGTCCCTACACTTAATTCCTGTATGGTTTTGAAATTAGCAATTACATCTAAGATAATTCTATAATAATCAATTCAAGAAATTTATTAAAATGAAACATTGAGTAAAAATAGTATTTTGTACAATTAATGTAAATTAGCATATCCATTAATATGTTAAAGTATGTGCATATTTATACTAAAAGAGTATTTTTTTTGTAATATATAAACTATACTGTGCTGTAGATGCTAATTCAGAGCAGGCTTTGAGAAATGTAACTGTTTATTTCATACTGAGTTTCATCAGGGATAATCTTTAAAGGATATATGTTGATTATTACTGTACGGGTTTATGATTCAATTTGTGACCTACATGTCAGAATAAAAGCCATGGAGTGAGATGACTCAATTAACCTCATCTGCAAATAATTTGCAATACAGAATACTAGTAGTGTGATACCAATCCCTAAACCTCTGGTTTTTTTCTGAATCAAAGTACACATGCAGTAATTACTACTAAACTGCTATTAGTTACTGGTACCTAAAAATGGGCTTAAGGATTTAACACTGAGGAGAAAAAAGACCAAAGACACCTTTTTTAAATTCAGTTGGATTCATTTGAAAAAGAAAATTAAACTTATCTAGATTGAAAACAAGGGTCAGAGAATCATCAGAACATGGAGCATCTTTTACCCAACTTGGGGCTTAATTAAGGCGTGTAACAAAATATTCCTGCTCTCTGATACATCAGGCTGATCTCTTATTCACGTATTCTACCAGCGTACCTGCTACTATTCTCTGGTAGGGGGAGAGGAGCTACAATGATTATAAAACAAAAAATATGTACCGTAAGTTTTTAATTAACTATATAACAGTTTGAATCTCATTTGAAATATAATTTAGGGAGCTGAGCAACAAATCTACAAGGAAGAGCTAATTAAGTGATGTTATGTACCACTCTCTGTTACTGTAATTTTTCCTAGCTTTTCTAGAAAAATAAATGTAATTTTCAATTTTGTCATACATAAACATGAAATTTTAACCAACTGATGCTTCATAAAGCACGATGTAATTGTGTTTTTCCTGGAATGTTAATTTTTTCTTTCCCTGCTACTGGCAGTTGTTCATAGCACTGTTCTGACTTTCATGTGCCTGCCCTCAAGATTTCCTGCTTCACTGCTAAGAACCGAGTGAAAAGGAATATTGTGCCTTTAAGCTAAATGCCTTGTGCGTGTTAACAAACAAGTATTCTACAGCCACATGATTTATAAAATTGCACACTCAGACCGGTAACTTTTCCTCCCCTCAAATGCAATATCTGGCAGAACATGTGGCAATAGTAAAGCTTTTGGGAAGGAAAGAAAAAATACAACAGGAAAAACTCCCACCCTGCTTCTCTGGTTATGTGGGCTGGTATCCTTTCCTTGCGTGATCAAAACAAAAAGAAAAAGCACGACAGATAATCCCTGAATACTCAGCCTTTAAATATGCAGGAGCCTTACACACAAAGAAGCAAGTGAGGTAAATGCACGCATTATCCAAATCGGAGGTGTGGAAGCAACAGACAGCAAAAGCTCCCACCCCCAACCTCAAACATCAAGCTCCTTTGCAATAAGCAGAAATTTAACAATTTAAAGGGAAAACTTCTTCCAGCTTTTGGGTGGAAAATAACCAAGCAAACTTGAGGTATAATTTGTGGCCATTCTAAAGTGGTGATGTAAGGAGGCTGTCACTTTTCATATTTGTCTAATGAGCAGTTGACGTACAAAGGCCGTAACGTACATGTACATCTCATCTGTTTGCACCTACGATTTTTATGACAGCATTTTAGAGACAGAAAAGAGAAAATAATCACTATTTAGGTCCTCTGTATTAAACCAATGTTTTTCAAACTGTCAGGCAAAACTCATCTAATGAATATTTTGTACCTATTAAATTATTGTTACACCCAGGTAACACGGCTTTTAAAGAAATAAATTCCACGCTTAAATATAAAACTCATCACTGCCCCAAGCGTGTTGTTAGAAGGCGACATATCATGCAAAATGCATGGAATGGAAAACAGTATTACCAAACTCCTGTGATCATTCAGTTCAGTACACTGGTGTAAAAAACAGTTTGAAATGTACAGAAACCAGGAGACTTCAGCACGATTTCAGTCGCAATCTCACTGCATACCCTCTTGGAGCATCTGCTAATAACTACAACATATTCAGCCTGACTTCCGCCAGCAGAAGCAGAAGTGTACTTGCGTGTGCAGGTGATGTGCTAAGCAATAATAATCTAAAGCCATCTTCCTCCTGACGAATCGCTCAAGGGAGCGAGTCAAACACAGGGCTGCGCGCTCGCTGAGCTCCGACACGTAGAGCCCCAGTGGCCCATCTATTCTCTCTGTCCCTGCTGGACCTCCAGCCCAAATGCCCCTCACACACCCTATTCAAATATTTGCTGCATAGTCTTTGAACCAGGGGTTTATGGCAAACACTTAAACTTCATTTTTTTAAAAAAAGGGAAATTTTTAATATTATACTGTGTTGGGGAAAGCCAAAAGTATAAAGACACTGAACAGCTATTACACAAATAGAACTTCAGGTTCATTTCACAGTCCTGGGCAACTGGCTGCAGGTGGCCCCGCTTGAGCAGGGGGGTTGGACCAGATGACCTCGAGAGGTCCCTTCCAACCTCAGCCATTCTGTTGTTCAAGCTCAAAACTTTTAAACTCGCCTCAAGGTATGACCTGATTTGGGATTTCTGAATGTTTGTAGATGGTAATATGCACAGTACTTACATATTTATCACAATTAATTGAACAGGCTTCACAAAGATATATAAGAAAAGATTTCTTATAAAAGATACTCCCCTCACCAAAAAGAACCCCAGCTTACATCAATTTTTAAATGAGCATTACTGAATTTCAATGCATGTTAACACTAGGACGAGGTTTAAATATAAGAGGGGAAAAAATGCCATTAAACTCTTAAGTGAGGGATCTGGAAATTGGAGTAATTATTTTTACACCTCTTTAGTGTTCTAGTATTTCATCAGACAAACTAAGAAAATAACAGAAATTTTGTTTTATTCCTCAAAGGTGCCTTTTTTCTTAAATTAAAGATAACTAGAAAAATTATCTTTTATGTAGACTAGTAACATGGATTTTAGGTATAAGAAGGAATCATCCATCACCCACGGCAAAATTAACTAGTGGTTGTGACCAGCTTACAACACTACTCCGAGGCACAATTTTTTTTCAGGAAGCCACACCTATGGGCTTTGCAAGCACACTTTAAAATGAAAAGTAGCTGAAAGTACCCATATCCTTTGGGCCAAAGCTGAAGCTGGCAGAGGTTGCTGAGACCTCCCTTCCCCTCAAGACTACCACGGTACTCATAACCTCTGGCTGCCCGTGTCCAGCAGTGCCCTTGGACTGTGTTTGCTTCTATATCGTCCACCTATAAATGGACTCTTCGTATACGAAGAAGTCATTTTATTTTGCTCCCTTCTAAAGGTGTTTTTTCCATGTTTCCAACAACCTATTGAGAGGAAAAAAAACAACAAACTCTACAGCACCAAGAACTGCGTTTAGATTTATACAACAGTAAATAATATAAACACTGATGAATCACTTATGAAAACAACAGGTCTACTGAATAGATATCAAAATATAACAATTCTTCAAAACAAAAATTCCATCTATCATGTTCCTTTAGGCTACTATTTTTTTCCATATTGTCATGAGGGATTAGGGAGTAGGGGGTCATACTCAGTAAAATGCATCAAGAGTGTACAGAGTGAAAAAGAAATTTCAGTATAAAATATAGAAAAAAAGGTTATGGTTATTCACACTGATGGTGAAATTCCATTCATGACCGGAATCACTGTTGTTTGACTACCATTACCTAAAAATTAGTTTTGTAAAGCAATTGCCCATTATATAAGGAAATTACCTGAGCCACGTTTTGTAGCTGCTACAAAGCACATGTCCTTGTGTTTCTCAGATAGCAGTAGAGCTACACGAAGCACAATAAAGGACTCAACTTCTAATTTTTAGTGAAGTGAAACACCGGAGGTAAGAACACAGTCTCAGTCACAATATTTCATTTCATAGTATTATAAAAGCCAGTTATGCTAATCACCTCAGCAACCAGATGAAATCACACTTAAATGAATAGTTAAATATACTAAAATTCACTCCACTTCCACCTCTCTCTCTCTGAGAAAAAAAAAAGAGAAAGAAAAAAAACCCCAAAACACACAACCCCTACTTCAATGTAGTAACTCCAGAAAAATAAGCAATACCTATTTAAACATCTTATATATAGTTAAAAAAAACAAACAAACAAACAAAACCCCCACAACCTAATGATAATTACAAAGAGTCCACGGATTATGGACAACTAAAGCACTGTCCCACCAAATAATGCTGTACAAGATAGTTAACCCTGTCACGGAATAACATACGTTCTCCTTACACATCCGCACACAAAGCTGCGGAAGAAACGCGCAGGGGGACAAACGCCAACCTGTTGTAAAACAACGCGCTTACTTACGAAAGCAAGCAAACGCTCACCAGTAACACATCAGGGTAATACACAGGCCAGTGCTTAAAGTACCGTTGACAACAGTAACCTTTCTCAGAGGAATGAAAACTGGGGCTAGAGCCGGAAGTTTACAAGGAAACTGGCTACTGCGTTCATATTGCCTGCAACATGGCCGCCTCTTGCGTCACAGGCTGGCTTCCTTATGCGTCACTGCCATGAGATCGCTAGGTGCTTGGGGTTTTTAACAGGCGATTTTGTTTTAGTATTAATCACCCCCCAACTTGCACACAAAAGCATCAAGGACTGCCGTCCGCCTTCGACAGCGCCAGGAGAAAGGCAGGGGATGCATTGCCGTGTCCGACAGCGGGGGACGGAACAGTGGCGCAGGGCAGGTCATAGCAGAGGCAGTGCTGAAATCCATCCTTCTCTTTTTTAGAGCCCAAGCAAACAAAAGATTCACAAGCCCTGCCTTAACAGATATTTACATTGCCAAAAGGATACTATTTTAAACTTAGGGAGCGTTATTTTATTGTGGGGGCGATAGATAAGTTTTGATATAAAATAGAGTAAATTTTGAGTCACTTAATTAGCATGCACTAGTAAAAACTGAGAAGAAAACTTGCTCTATAATTCTCTGCAAGTTTATTCCACTTGTCAGCTTTCATCCATGACAGAACTAAATCAAAGTTGTCAGTATTTACTATTAACCTTCTCATTGTGCAACTGCCTAAGTAGTTAAAACAAATACTGTTTCTATTTTCTCAACTGTAAAAAAACAAACAACTCTAGTTTAAATTCTTGAGTTACTTCTTGTGCAAGTACTTAATTCTCTTCAGAACAGGAGCAAACTATTGTTCCTGACCCTCATATGCCTTATAATAGCATTAATCATGCTAAATTCTTTCGGTGCTCATGTGGATATAATGTAATTATAACAAATTCCTGAAGATAATTTCTTATCCCCATTGGTCTTCAAGGCAAAACTAAAATGCACTTGATTTCTATAAATAAAAACATGCTGTAAAACTTCTGTTGGTAAAATAAAGATTATAAAGCAAATAATAAATATCAAGAAGGAAGAGTAAAAATTATTAAATTAAAAGGATATATAATCAAAACCAATCCATTTCTAATGTATTTTTCCATGTTTTCTTCCCGTTACCCGAAGCAATAAAAGCATTCAGAATACTGGTCTTGAACTACAAATACAGTTTATCCCCCCATTAAAAAAAGACTTATTTTTAAAGCACATAAATCTGTAAAATATTTTGTATGTGCACGTGAGGCTATTCCCAAAGCACAATTTGCAACCTGGAATGCAACAATATTTACATTGTAATACAATGTTGGCAGATAGAGGATTTTTTTAATTCTCTGTGTGTGTTTTAAAAAAGGCTGTTAGGAGTTTAAAAAAAAAAAGTTGACTATCAGTTGAAATCCTCTGCCAGGGGTGCAATTACTGGCCTTCATATATAAAATTGCTGAATGAAATTCTGCATACACACAAGCCACAAAACATCCGTTAGGTCAAACCACAAAATATTTGAAGGACAAGATTCTTTATCAGTAGATTATAAATTCAAGAGTCCTCCTCAGTTTTTTTTTTTTAATGTAACATACAGAAAAAGATTTTATCTCATTTAGAATAGATCCCTTTTAAAACAGAGATAAAACAATCAGACACAGAGGTTTCACACTCTCAAATAACAAAGAAAATCTAGCAAGTACACAAATTTGAGATACAAATGAAAGAAAAAAATTATGTGAAAAAATATTGAAGTGTTAGTTGTTATTATGAAATTTTAATATAGACTATTTAAAAAGGAAACCTATGAGTAGGACTTTGCATATGAAAAGTGTACCCAGTGAAATTTGAGATAAAAAGCTAATTTCTGCAGCATTTCTCAGTAATGATAAATACTAGACACCAGGATTTTTATAATATGTCCTAGCTATATATTCTAAAATATATGTCCTAAACCAGCCTGTTCTTTGGAATACAATTCATCTATGAGAAAATAAAGCAATTGTAGTAGTTAATCTACAAAGGAAAGAACTCATTGCCTTCAGATTTCTTATAGCTCATGAAAAAAAGTTACAGTGACAAACCAGTTCTGAGTATGTTTCACACAGCGGAGGTCCAACATTGGCTAGTTAGAAGTGTAAAACAAATTGCCTGATTTTCCTGAGTGTTGAACAATGTCCACAAAAATTTAACTCCATCAAATTCCTAAGTAGCAGCATTTTGTTATCTAGTTTAAAATCCTGCCCCTTACCCCTCCATTATGCTCTCTTTCATGTTGTCCCGTATTATATCTTGTATCACACAACAGATAAATTCAGTAAGTAATTTTAAACTTAACCGGATGGTGCAATACAAGTACTAATGTGTTTGTGAAGAGAAAAATTCTCTTCATGAGAAATGGCTGGTTATTACTTATGGTTTAGGATTAAAGAGAAAGGGTGAAATGAAAGAAAATCCAAGCTTTAAGGCTATAAACTCTCCAGAAGCATTTCCTCTGTTTACACGACACGAACCAGAGAGGGTGCCCCTTCCTGCTCACACCCCGTGGATGTTGCTGCAGCACAGTAAATAATTATAAACACTTCCCTTTGTACAGTATGGCTTTGTTGATAACAGCAGCTACAGCAAGCCTCTTGCTCAGAAATCAAATAGCATGTGGCAATCGGGTATTTATTTTAATAAGATGCAACTGGAAAATCTGTGGATGCTGGCGCAGCCTCCAATGTGTCAATACCACTTCATTTTCACCTTTGAGTACAACTAATATAGTTGCTGCTATGAAAGGTTTTCATAATATCTTGTGCAGCGTAGGGCAGGCTGAGGCCAAGAGGCAAAATCTACCCCGTGTGTTTCAGAGACATCTTCTCCAAGGAAAACCATAGCAAAATGAATACATGCACACAGAAACATGGATGTACTTAAGCCAACCCCACCCCCCTGCCCCCAAATAAAACAAAATAAAAATCAGATTTGTCTCTGTACTAAGCGGTGAATCTATAAACCGCTTTCCACAAGAGTCATAGGTTTGCCCATTGTAAAACCAACATCTTTGTAAAGAAAATGTAAGTGACAATAAGAGCAGCTTAATAAACCTTTGCTTCCTTTCCAGTTCTCCACAGATCAGACACGGGAATTCCCTCGACCAACCCCTTCATTTGTGAAAAGCTGAAGAACAAAATCTGGTAATGAAGGCTGGAGCCTCCCTACTCCCCGGCCTCTCGCTTCCCAACCCTACTCCCCTACGTGTTTCCCGCTAGTTGAAAGGGAAAGATGCACAAACCTCAGCAATGATTTCACAACTCCTCATTCTAGAATTAGGGGCCATTATTCACCCCTGAGTCCTTATTTCTCTGCTACTTCGTTCACCGCCTTGCTGTTGCTACGGGTGGGGAGGGCGGTGGGGGAGGCAGAGGAAGGTATTACTAAGTTCCCAGACCTCCTTAAACTGCTCAGAGCAGCATGGCTAATCTGACCACGCAACACTCAGAACAAGTGCTCATACAGGGAACCTTCCCCTTTGTTTAAAAAAAGCAAAACAAAACAAAAAAATCCCTTCCCCCCAGCCACCTTCCATGCACATTAAAAGCATTTTTATTCCATACCGTGACTTTCCTCCCCCCTCCATACACCTCCCTGTTTCAAGACCCTCTCCAACAGTAACGGTCTCTTTTCGGGGGGCTTGACTCAGCTGGTATTTTTGCACATACAAATAACCACTCAGTGTCACCTTCATGCATATAATGGGATCCCTCACTTGATCAAAGCTTCCAAGATGCCTAAGGATGATAGAGTCCTACACAAAGAGATTAAAAAGCAAAATAAAAATATGTAGTCTCTGGCTGTTAGATACTTAGGGTTGAATACCTAGGTGCAGTTGTACATTGTGTGGCATTATCTCCTTCTCCCAGCAAGCCTTCTCTCCTCTGCAGCAGATTTTGAGGCCACGCTTTGACCAGCTAACGAGGCTACGCTCATAGTAAGTGGGTTGTTGCTGCCAAAACACCAAAAACCGCAGTGTCTTGCCTGCCTGAGAGCAACTTACCTGCCACAGTGAGCAACCAAGGACAGCCCAGACCTAACATGCTCCATTTGCCTTTCCCCTGAATATAATGTACTGTAGCAGATGCTGGCTGCCTCAGAAAGTGAGTATTTCAATATCACACAAAAAGTGAATAGTTCACATCATTGTCACAATTTTTTCCTTCCACTGCCTGAGTGATATTAAAAAATAAATTAAAAAAGAAAAGGAGGAAAGAAGAAAAGAGCAGTAGTTCTTTACAAGGAACGAAAAAGAAACACCGTTTCATTTCTGTCTGGGGGTTTTACTTAATACCCATTTGTTCACACAGTACTGCTTGCAAAAAAATATTTGTTTGATATAAAAGACATTGAATAATTTATGCAATATTTAATAATGCAGTAAACCAGGGAGAGTTCAGCAAGACAGACACGGCACTCTACATTATTTGCCTTGCCCGCCTCGCTTTTTCAGATAAACCCCCACACTTAAAGACCATTAGCACATGCAATATAACAAAAAACAAACACTGTCTGATTTGGAAATTAAACAAAGCATCTGGTTCTAGTTCATTGGATAAAACATCAACTTTCCTAGTCATGTATTCTTAATAAAAATAAAATAAAAGCTTCAAGAACAAAATCAAAATTAATGGAACAGGATTTATATCAGCATCCAGTCCGTTCCATTTGAGTCCAGAAGCCATATGAACTAAGTCACAGTAGAGTATTACTGTGATAAATGACTAATGGTTCTTCAGCATGCTGCAGAGGGTATCTTGAAAGCAAATACATTTTAGAATACCAATAATTGCATCAAGCCAAGTACAAAGCTTTCACAACATATTACAGGTCTCTTGACTTTTCATTCTTTAAACAGCCGTAATATACATAAGCAATATATCAATTTCCAGGGCATTTTACTTTGTTTTCTGGCTTTTCTTAAAGCATTTAATATAGCTTTTAGTCATTCCTTAACGCCTAGGTTTTTTCCCTGCTTTGACATCTCCAAGCAAAACAGACATGAACCCAGCTTTCAAGACACGTTATTTTCCTGAGCAAGAAAAGCAGGAAGAACTCTGTATTTATAGAGAAATGTTTAGAATACGATGTAACATTACGAAGATGATCTCCATTTCTTTCTCCTATTTTCACATTTACTAAATATCTCTGGTAAGCCATACACCAGGGCCTGACCTTTAGACAGTAGATAGCTAAGCAGAGTTTGTAAGATCTCTGGATGTGGAAAGCCAGAACTTACAAGTCCAGGTTTTGAGCATTTTTGCCTCCTTCAAATTATAACTCAATGTTTAGTCTGTTGAATTAACTCTACCTAGTCTACAGATTATAGGTTTTCCTTTGAAACTGTGCACTTTATTGTTCAAGAATTAAATGTGATTTGCAGAAATGAACATGATCTTGCAGGTTTTCTAAATTCAGTACAAATAGTTCACTTTTTTCCCTTAAAAAAACTTCTTTAGTGCAAATAAACCATTCATATAAAAATGGGCTACAGATTCTTTAAACTATATTATTTTGTACTGTATAAAAGGCAAAATAATGTATATTTCCTACAGAAAATCATGCCACCAAAGAATATACATATTTATGCTCCATCTTTCTTTCTATAAACATTTTTAAAGCTACAAAAAATTTGAAAGTTTACAACTTTGCTTTCACCACCAGCATCAGGATACAAAGGAGACAGTTTTCACTTGTCCTGCACCCACATGAGAAATACAATCTTTATGATCCTTCACCTGAGCTAAAGCATGCCCCTCTATTTGGCAACACACTTGTTTGCCATGAGAATTCCTAATGCAAGTTATGTTTAATTGCAAGTGATAACAGGCATTGTGTGCCTAGATATCGCTTCAGACCAGATTCTCCCATTTGCTATTTAATAGATTAAGTCATTTCAAAATTTTCTTTTCCCTGACAGATTTATTGTTTTAATCAATTTGGAAGGAGTTCACTGCTTCTGTAACCTAAGTGTCCTCTTTTGCCACACAATGACTCAGGGATGTTGGCTTCAGGGAATGTAAAAATCTCACTTCTGTTGGAAGCAGGCTGTTGCTGGTGCTTTTGTCAGTCTCCACTTAAGCTCTTCCACTTCCAGAATTTTTGTGCACTCACTGAGCAATGTAACAAGTTCATAATGCCCATAACAAGAGGATGTTAATTATAAGCTCTAGACTTTACCACAAAGAAATCACCAGAGATGAATCATTGTGGTAATTAATCTATCAGTATTGTAGAAAGTACCAAAACAAAGGAAATGCTTTTTCAGTTATTGTGCTTAAAAATTGTTATACAGTTCGTGTACATGAATGTAGTTATAAGCTGCTAAATTGTAAGGCAGATGAAACAGCGTACCAAGTACAAATTCTGCAAAACAAACAAGTATGTGCAGCTGCTTCAGGATTTTGTTTGTATCTAAAAAGCTTTATTATTACAATTCATTCTGCTATTTACGGAGGAGTTGAATCCCACAGGTTCTCCACTGAAAACCCCAATCATTAAGCTGAATTTCATGTTTGTCTACCTACTGCCACATTTGCCATTCTGTAATCTGTATGTTTAAGAGCACAGAGGGCACGCAAAGAATAAAGTGAAGGGCAGGAGGGCACAGAAGGTTTTTTTCAGGCCTGAAAAAGATCGTTTTGTGGGAAGACAAGCACATATATTGCCTTGTTTCATCCAGAATCCTAGCAGCCAGCTTGAATAGCAAGTTAAAGCCTGCAGATGGCCTCTTCCATTTTCAGCGAAAGGCAGGGGAGGAGGGAGATGCAGAGCCGATAGTTGCTGAGGCATAGCTAATCTGAGAGGACAGTTCATGCTTATTATAGACCCATTGCTGATAATAAAATCTGAATCAAACTGCCAACTGGAATCCACTTGAGACTCTACACTTCTTTAATTTTTAAAGTTATGGAAGCACTTGACACTGAGGTGGATCAAATATCACTAGGTTGCGTGCAAATACTTACTTAAGCAATCCAGCGTGCCCCAATCTGTGCAAAAATTTCAGGTGAGCACCGTGAAACAGCAACTAATTATGATGTTCCATTACCCCTTTTCTAACCATCACAATTGGCCCTAAGTGGTCACGGCTGATTTATTTCAATTAGTTTTCACAGGCTTGGAGTTATGACAAATTTATGTTTTGGCTGCAGGAAATTGGTAGCAATCACGAAACCACCAAAACATCAAAACAGAAGGGAGAGCCCCCGCTAACAAGGAGGCGGCTCAAATCCCTGGGCTGGGAGCAAGGGGCTGAGGTTTGGGAGAAAACCACTCCATCTTCTCCTGGGTGTTTCCTGCGCTTTTAAGCAAGACTGGGAGAAAAAGTGTCTCCTCTAGATGGCACTAGAAAAAGAAGGTTGTGCTCAAGTGCTCTAGCAAAGAACTGTTCTTTGCATACAGAATATTTATCTGTTTTGTTGCCTTTTTGTCTCCATCCATACAGTAATTGCACATAAAAAGCAGCTGTCCGCAATGTAGTTTATGTGGGCTATATCTAAAATGATCACGTTAGGAAGTACATCTGAAAAGCGTGAATTGGTGATGCAGCAAACGATTCCCATTTATGCCAGTAAAAGAAGAAAAATTGGATCTCAGTCTACCCACAGATTCAAATGCAAGTTCAAATTCAGATGTAAGCAAATCTCTTTCTGAATTCAGAGAGACTGAATTTTACTTCCTGTCTTCTTAAATAACATCTTTGCTGTAAAAAAGCATCACATTCACACTTCCTAATATAAGCATTAATTTCAACAGGCTGTCAGATAAATTCAAATGATTGAAACTTACCTATCTTTTATAAATCAAAATACCTTGCTTCCTTCCCACAGTTGACTTAAATGCATAAGTCTTCTGGTTAGTAACTCTTTCCTTCCTTCGTTCTCCCTTTCTGTAGCATAAGGGGAAAAAAAAAATCCTACAGCACTTAAGAAAAATGCTGTGATATTCAATGCTAGTAAGCTAAGAAATCTACTATGATGCAGTCTCATATGATTATATTGATTTTCTCCAGGATATGCAAGTGCATGCATTATAAACATTGTCATAAATTAGACTACTGTATGATAATTTTCATAGTAATACAATGAAATTACAGCTATGTAGAATCTTTGCTATATCCAGAAGCAGTACAGGTAAAAGCATGGTTTAGTTTTTCTGTATTGGGTGCCTATTTCAAAAAATACCCACATACCTCAAATTGCTGCGACAGCTCACTGTTACAATATATCATCAAGAAGAATATCCATTTTCTCAAAACATTGAATTTTTGTTTAGTAGTAGAGCTGGTTGAATATCTTTTGACAAAACAGTTTTCCATTTTAAAAACACAAGCTCTTCATACAGATGAAACAGTTTTCAGAAATGCAACTATTCTGAAGAGATTTTTTCACTGAAGGAGTAAAGCATGTCTACTACTTTATATTTTTAAGATTAATGCTTTTTGAGATATATATGTATGTATAGAAGCAGTATGAAAAATTAAGGTTTATTTTTAAATTAGAAAACATTAAAATCAGTTTTCCACTACAAAAAAACCTGTTTCAGCAATCAATCATTCTTGTTCTTACAGAAAAGCATTCCTTTCTTCTTACTCCTTTCTATATCCATTCATAGTAACACTGGAATTAAAAAAATAAACCTGTGGAGAAAAAAATTATACCCATAATGACAAAATATTTTTAAAAAGTAAAAACTAATCACTGAAACAAAGTGCTTGCATGTCTTTGATTTTCAATGAACAAATCCTTTAATTTTTATCAGGTTTATTGAATATTTTTTAGTTGTTCTTCAACTTCAACTGAAATATATCAGTAATAAACTTGACCTAAAGTTTCTAAAACCTCCAGCACCCCATACCTGAGACTGAGCAGGAAGTGATAACTCTAAAGCATATACCATTTTATTCAAACAGGATTTGACAATAGGAGGACAGACAGTCTGACATCATTTTAGATACAATACCTAGGTATCAGTTCATTTCCAGTTACACCAAATTCTGAACCCATTAGCTCCATGAAAAAGGAACATAGACCTTCACAAGGGTAATGTGCAACACTTTATTTCGGGATTTGTTTAAGTGTTACTTACAAATACATTTTCCTCTGCAAAAAAATATTTTCCAGGAGTTTTACAAAACTGAAAAGACAATACTTGAGGCTAGAACATTAGACTGCTTCATTTCCTAGGGCTCTGAAGGAGTTGTAGGGTCCATATCAGCATAATATGTTTCTCACACTAGCAGTCCATAGTCACACTTCAAAGTTTCTCTTTCTTAATAATAATTGCAGTGTAATTGCTTTGTAATTTTTTGTTCTGCCTTTAACTGCAAATTAAACTTATGACCAAAAAGATATTTCTAATAAATACTTTCCTGCAACTTATCCCTCAACGAAGACACAGGCATTCAGGAAGAATTACATCATACTGCATAAATTTGAAGAGCATCACAAAAAAATTTTTAGATGTTGTCAAAATAAAATAAAAAGAAGTAGTATTTTGTCAATGAAAACATGTCTCCAACTTTTTAATCACCACCATCCTAAAGACCTTAAAAATCCAACTGGGTAGTTTCTAAGACCTGGAAACATTTCAAGATCTTCTGTCATGCAGGTACATGATCAACTACCTTGTGAGGACATACCTCAGCTTTTTCACATATGAAAGCTGACAAAATAAACGTTTTCTATTATATGGAAACTGTTTCTGCAGATAAGAAAAAAAAATACTGAATACTTTCATTACACAGCCTTCAAGATCAAATGCTGACTTCCATGTAGTACACTTTTCAGCACATGCAACATATGAACCAGGGAATTAGCTGAAAGTAGATAGCTGCTTTTGCCTTCTATTTCTTAACCAAAAAGTGTCTCCTGAAGTCAACATTAACATCAACATCTTTAAGTAGTATGCAGCTAAACTGCAAAACATGCATATACAAGATATTTTGATATTTTCAGGTATACTTATTGCCCAACTAACAGAACATTTTTGACAGTACAATGTGTGAGTGCTTGCAGAGCAAAAAATATGCCCTTCCCAAGAAAAAACTGACTTATAGGATTCAGATAGATAAAATGAGACATTTCAGCTGGAAGAGATGTTATGGGTGAACCTGTGTAAAAGTTATATAATTTCCTGTCACAGACAAGTAATGTTTATGAATAGCTCTAAATACAGTGCACTGTTACTTCTACAGCAGCCATTTTGTTATTCTCTGTATTTTGATGGAAGATTACCATTACAGTCACTGTCATGATTAATGTTAGGATACCGTTTAACCAACTTAAAATGCATCACCAATGACTACAAAAACCTTAGAGTATGTGTAGTCTCAGTCCTCTCTGCTGAGCCAACTGAACCTAATAGAAACAGTATTTAACTCATAAGTATACACAGAAAACATCACCTTTAAACACCAAAACCCAAGGGCAGAAGTCAATTTTTTTTTTGTAAGCTACTCTTTTAGGTACGCTAAACTATTGTGTGTGTACATCTTCATGTTATCTTGTGTTTCATTGGCCATGGAAGTTTCTTGTAAAGAAATTGAAGATACATTGGGTGCTGTACCTATGCAAACTTCTGTTATTGCTCAAGGAAATGAAACAGCCTTCAGCAAAGAAAGGTCCAGCCCAGTCACTCAGAAATCCCCTGAGAAAGCCAGTACTCACAATATTTTTCCCATTGTTCCTGGTTTGTTGCTTTATTATGGACTGGCTCTTCAAATTTCAAGTAGTTTTATTATAAGTTCTAAGAGCTTAGAACTCCATCTCTGTCAGGTTTCCATTTTCCTTTTGTTGTCATTTAAGTCTTCATCTTGGTTCACTTCCAAAAATTTCAGGCAATCCTCATACATTTTTTTCTCCAGTTTTACTGTTCCTTTATTGTCTCTTCCTCAGCTCAGGACTTACCAACAACAGGGAACGGCATAAGCCCACAGAGATTGAAATTTTCTGCTTTTATGGGCTATTGGTCTTGTGTGAAAATTTCTAGTATGATGCCGTAAAGTTTCTGCCAAAGAACTTCAGAGCCTGACAGAAACTGACCTATCTCCACATTTGAAAAATTTATGCTGCACACATTCCTTACTCAACCTTTGTAATAAAATATTCTGGTCCCTTTATGGCATTTTTTTGTTGTTTGCATAGTCATTAATAAACCTTACTAGACACTTGATCCATTTTCCATATGACCCATTTGCTCATCTGTTTCTACAACTGCAGAAAAAGGGGTTAGGGATATAATATGCTTTAACAGGAAGTCTCAAACATCTCAGTCCCAAACATTCACAAAGTTACACCCAGGATTTTTAATTCAATGCAGTCTTAGGAAAATACAAAAGTGGAAACAAATAGAGCAATGCCATGAGTTTTATTAAAAAACTAGATTTCTTCAGGCTGGGCTCTAAATTAAAACCAAAGCTTTAATCAACCCTTAATTACATAACTTAATGCACCACAGAAGTTAAATTCAGTCGTCCAATTAAGAGAAAGTATAAGTAAACATGGATTCATTTCTAAGAAGAAAAATATCACAGGGAGGCCATCACTAGATTCAATAGGTTTCCAGACCCCATACAAATGAAAATATTTTGCCAGGATTGTTTTGCTTTCTAGTAACAGAACTAAGCATTAGGTTTCAACATTTTTACCTGCAATTATCATGCTAGGTTTTCTGGGGGCATAACCTTGGGAGGATAACTAATTCATAAAAGGACAGGTAACCAACCCAAGAAGATAGTGTCAATGAAATGGAATTGATAAGCATGTAGGATATCAGCTCAACATGAAATGCTGAAATGTTCTTGTAGAAGAGGTTTTGAGTTACAGGATTTGTTAAGCCCAAAAGAACACACCCTGAAAAGACATTTCCAGTCACTGAGTAGATTAACAAACTGCTTGGTAGATTTTATACATTGATTTCAAGAGAGCAGAAATCATAGTCTAATCTATTTTTTCCTTTATGAAATAAGTTTCAAGAAAAAAAGATAAATGTGAATTTTCAGAGAAGCGTATGATATCCAAGGTGTTCCAAACACAAACTCAATATTCATTAAAACTCAGGTAAGTTCTCAGAGAATCTTTCCAGAAGTTCTCAGTTCATCTTTACCACAGAGCTTGACAGCAGCAAACAGTTATTCCCTGGGGCACTTCAACACTTACAGTTATCTCTGAAAACTTACTCCTCTAGAATTACTGAGTAGGGAGTCAAAAATGTTAAGTTCAAACATAATTTTAAGTTTTAATGCAACTTCTAAGCTTTGAGTTTTAACTGTCATTCTGGACTTTGGTACTAGGTCTTCTTGGAAAGAGGTTGGGGGGGGCGGGGTGAAGAGAGAGAGAGAGAGAGAGAAATATCAGCATCCTAAGGAGCAAAAGAAACATTCTTGAAGAGACTGTTTTCTCAGAGTAATATTTTTTACTGACCTTTGCTGGCAGGGCTGACATAAAGCTCCTGAAGGAGCAGGAAAGTGACATTCCTTCTCCGGGCTATGGAAATAACGCAAACTCCAGTAAAGGTTCCAATAAAGCTGAAGGAAGCAGACCCATGCGTGGCTGTGTCATGCCTTTGACACATATCAAAGGATATGACAATTATGCCTAAACAAGAAACTTGCTGCAACTATGAAGCCAAACTTATGCAAAGCACAGCTACTTTCCATTTTGGGAATCTCTGTGAAGAGAGCAAACAAAAGAGAAAGAAAAGACTTCTGGAGATCACATCTTTTTCATTCCAGATATTTCTTTGAAAGGCATAGTGTATGATTTAATCTCACTTGCTTAAGTTTATAAGAGAAAAAGTGGGGTATCATTCCTCAAAGGTTTCTCTGAATTTCTCAGCTGGCTGGAGAATGACGGATTTTTAATTCCCCTAATTCCCTGACGAAATCAGTTGAGTATTTTTTATATGCAAAACAGCATCTGAAGAAACTAGAAGTCAACTAACAGGGTATCTTACAGTAATGCATCCATAGGAGACTTGTGTATAATTACCAGAGAAAAAGCAATACTAGCAGTATAGTATATTTGAGGTAGGAAACCACTCTACAGTAGATCAGCAACTTATTAATTTTCTAAGAATGAATTTCCATCTTAGCTTGTTATACAGTTGGGCGCGGCAGGGAATCTGTCTTCAGGGTAAGTATCTTGATTAGGGTCATAGCACAATTGTGGTTGGAAGGGAGCTCAGGAAGTCTAAATCCAACCCGCTCCTCAGACCATGAGATCAGATCAGGTTGCTCATGGCTTGATCCAGTCAGGTCTTGAGACCTTCCAAGGCTGGAGACTACTCTGAGTAACTGCTCCACTGCCTCACTGTCCCCAAGGGGAAAATGTTTCTCTTTCTATCCAGTCTGAACTGCTTTATTTCAGCTGCTGCCTGTTGTGTCTCATCCTCCCACCATGTACCACTGAAGAGCTTGGTTCCAAACAACTGTAGCTGTATTTTATGTATGTCCTTAACTGTAAGGAATTTAGATCAATTCCTGATTTCTAAATAAGCATTAAGTCATATATAGTATCAGTCACAGACAATACATCCAGGACAACTCACCAAATAACAATATTCAGTGCTTTAAAAAAAAAAAAAATTACTTTCAGAACTATTTTTGAAATCAACTGTTCGGCTGGTAGAAGACCAGTGATACGCCTGCTCTGAAGAAGCCAGCCTCCGGTCCTCTGTTGCCATTGTTGTCCTCCCAGAGTATGAAGGCAGCATGCATAATGCATAATTCTGAAGTATTTGCAAAGATTATAGCTACACAGGCTAGGGAGAATGAATGACTAATGCTAGAAGACAGTATTACCTCATAGAAAATCAGGGTAAAAGCAGCAAAAGTCCCTTTTAGGCCACATCACAACTTTTTGAGCAGTCTCTTCCAGCATGACACTGGCAGCTTTTTATTTGCTTCTTCCATCTCTAGCCGACACTAGCTCAAACCTCTCAAACAATATTTTCCTCTAGTCAGGTGAATTACTGTATTTTTGCTTCCATTATCACACAGTTAGGGAGCAAGGTATCAGGTTGCTGATTCCCGCCAGGGCACTGACTGCAGGGGCCAGGGCCTTGCCAGGGGCCCACGAGTGGTGGCTGTTCCTTGAGGCAGCACGACAGGGCCTGGCAGCCAGGGCCTGTCCTGCTGCCCCAGCCAGGAGTAGGGTGACAGGGGAGGACAGTGGGAGCTGCCGCAGCCCCAGATATTTCTCACCTCCCTGGAGATGGTGACAGGCTGAGATGTGCCGAGATGTCGGCCTGCAGGCACGCCCGGCCCAGCTGCTCCTGGGCCACGGGCAAGGGTGGGGGAAGCCCCGGGGAGGCTGGGCAAGGACAGTGAGCCCATTCATTCCCTCGGGGCACTGAGGGTTTTCCCAATACCACTGTTATATGTTACAACTCACAGTTAATAGAGGTAACTCTAATTTTTCACTCCTAGTCTCTTGTTTTGATTTCAAACTGTTGCTGGTGCAGAAACTGGCTGGCCACAATAACCTGGCCACACACAGAATCATAGAACGATTTTGGTTGGAAAAGACCTTTGAGATCATCAAGTCCAACTGTTAACCTAGCACTGCCGAGTCCACCACTGAACCATGTCCCTAAGCAGCACACCTACACATTTTTTAAATACGTCTGGGGTTGGTGACACCACCACTTCCCTGGGCAGCCTGTTCCAATGCTTGACAACCCTTTCAATGAAGAAATTTTGCCTAATATCCAGTCTAAACCTCCCTCGGCAAAACTTGGGGCCATCTCCTCTTGTTCTATTGCTTGTTACTTGGGAGAAGCAGCCGACACCCACCTTGCTACAACCTCCTTTCAGGTAGTTGTAGAGAGTGATAAGGTCTCCCCTCAGCCTCCTCCTCTCCAGAATAAACAACCCCAGTTCCTTCACCTGGTCCTCATAAGACTTGTTCTCTAGACCCTTTACCGTCTTGCAATGTTTTTTTCCCCTGTGGCTGAATATAAATAATGATTATAATCAATGTTCTAATATTTTTTTCTCAGAGAAAGAAACCTGCCACATCTTCCTCTTGCGGTCAGGTCTGATAAAGTAACACACAAGAAAACACAGAGAAACTTCAGAGGTGCTCAAAGCCACAGAAGAGCAGGAAAGCTCTAAGCAATATCAAGACCACCAAAAACGGTGGTCAAAAATTGATCAAGCTGGTCACAAGTAGCCAAACAAAATGAATGACTCCCTCTCCTCCCAGCACCAATAACTGGGAGCATATGCAGGCTCTAGTCCCTTGGGACCCTGGATGCACGTTGTTTTCAGAAACATCCTTGAAGCTCCTACGGGAATAAACAGTTGGGGGACAGGCATATACTGCTAAGCTGAACTAGGCTTTCATCAGAAAGCTGATGAAGAAGAGTCTGGCGAAGTCTGTATAATTCTGTCTGGTAACAATCTGTACTCACTTTCAGTAATAAGAAAAATGAAAGCTATGCAAGGCAGTATTTATTCAACAAACCATGAGCTCATGTTGATCGTTAAACCTGACCACAGCCACCAGTGAGACAGCTGTAGAAATTTCTGAAACATATTATCTTCTTCAGCCGCAAATTAAGAGCATCAATGCAGGAATTCCTAGGTGAAGTATCATTGCCTAAATTACATCAGGAAATCAAACTGAGCCACAGGATTGCATTTATGTCCTACAAAAATCCAGCTATGTTTAGTTATTATTGATCAATAACATTAATTCTATAGCAGTGACTTTAAAACTTGATTGTCTTTGCTAAAAGTTGTGCAATGATTTGAGACCAATAATCATGTGATACAGTACACGAGCCTTCAGATAAAACACAAGGTAAGCCTGCCTGTGATTGAGGAAAATATATTGTCATCTAGTAAACTAAGCGCCCTAAAATAATTGTGTGGTTTGAGCCCAGGCTCACCAGTGAGTATTCAAAACTGATTCTCTCTCTGATCAAATTATGGAGCTTCTCAATAATGATTTTACAACTTCCATTACATTAAATGCCACCATGCCTTTATCAACAAGAAAAATGGTACTGCAGTGCCAAGTGTTAGAGCACCACGTACAAAATTTATCAGATACCACTTCTGAATGAAAAGTGCACTACTAGTGTTTACGCTTTTCTAAATACAGAAATAAATTGAGGTTACTGGTTTATAAGTAGATAATGAAAAGATTGACGTTAGGCATGAGGGAGGCATTCAGGACTCTCCATCTCACATCCCTGAGGGTACAACATGGCACCGGGCTGTTCCTAACATGTAGCATCCTCCCAGGGTTAATACTCTGAGGCTAAGAGCACCAATTACCCAACATAACACCTTGCTACACATGGCAGAAGCCTTTTTAAAATAGCCCGGGCCAAATCCTTGGCCACGTCTTTGATGATAGGTGTGGCCTGAGTAAGAACAGGCATCCGGATGCCCAACACTGCTTGTAGGCAATACAACAGATTCAACCACCACCCATGAATTCATCAAAAGCCTGGATCTAAATGAAGGTTTGTACACTCAGCTCCAGATCAAATCCACTCTTAAAATAAGATATAAATATGCCTGAATCTTTTAACCAAACTACTGTGTGCATTTAAGCATGTGTAAAACAGGAGCAATGGTAATGATCTGCTTGTAAGATAAGAAATGACTGCAGAACATTTCAACAGCCTTTGATATTGCTATACTACAAGATGATATCATTCCTATTGTCAGCCTGGTATACTTGAAGCTCTCTAAAAATTATATACAGCTCTGACAAATGAAAGAAGCAGACTAAAAATCAGCCAAAGGACAAAAGCTGAAATCTGAAAGCACTTACAAGGAAGGAGCTGAATAAACTAGATTTTTGGCTGCAAAGACTGTTTGACATTGAGCCTAAAAGCGAGAATTGTCAGTATTGCCCCCACTGGCAAAATGAGCTTAGGATTTCATCTCAGAGCACACTGACAAAATTCCTCAAGATGGTAGAAAGGAATTCAAGTAATTGATTTTGGAAGCACAACTTCTAGCATCAAACTTTTCAAGCAGATTTTGATGGTGTGAATAGGGCATCCAGAATTGTGACAACATTAACTACAATGAACAGATTCTTGACTAGAATCCAAAGAAGCCCTTAAGTAAGTACAGGCTACAGTTTTGGCATCTTTCATTTAAGGGATCTGAACTTCATGTAAAGATCATTGAGATTTCATGCTGTCTTGAAATATTCCCAAGTAGACCTACATAAATAATTTCTTTTTCCAATGATGAACCAAACTGAACAGCAACAACAAAATCACTCAAAATAAAATATTTTACTTGATCTGAAACACCTTTAAAAAAATAAAACCTTCCGTTTCAGCCCATTTTGAAAAACAAACAATATTTTAAACCCCAAAAAAACCCATTCCAAAGCTTTGTTTGTAACAGTAACTTCTGTTTTAAAAGTATTTAAAAGTATTTTAAAAGTATTTAAAAGGATTAGGTAGTAAACAAAAGTGTGGGTCTATTTGTCCCCTCAGCAAATAAACTACATGGTAGAAAGTAAACGGACAAAGTCCCTGGGAGTATCTGTGTCTGCATCAAAGCTGGAATATGTTATGTTCACTACATCTTACCACTTTAACCAGCAGTGGATGGTTAAATCTTCACTCTATACATTCTTTCCTTGTTATTATTCCAACAGAAGGAATTTTAATGGAGAGATGAACATCTGCCAGCTTGAGATCTTAACATCTGTTTTTTCATGAAGACAGACTAATAGGAAGACCTCAGCCAACATTTTGCCAAAACAATATTTTTCATCCCAAACAAACATACACCCACCAGATTTCTGGGGAGACTAGTGGGAGAGGTGCCTGGAGAAGCTGCTTCTTTCATCTTCCCCCCCCCCGCCTTCATTTCATCTTTCTTTCCCCCCTCCCTTTTCTCTGATGCCCCATTCCAGAAAGGCAGCAGCTAAAAAATCCATTTTCTACATTATTTGAATCCTATTTCAACTTAATAGAACTAAGCCCCATGTGATCATTTGTACATATAGTTTTACACATAGTTATAAGTAAGAAGAGCCCCTACTCCATGCCAGTGGCACTGCTTTGGGCATGGGAGTGCCACAAGGGCTGGGGCCAGGCAGCCAGAGTTCTGTCTGCCCCAAAGTGCTGCTTTGGGCTGGGTACCCTGAGCCACACAACTATGTTTTGTCATCATAAGGAAAAGGACAAAACACTACATAATCTTGCTCTCTTACATGGCACAGGGAAAATTTACTTTCTTTTCCCCCCAGTCTTAAATCCCTCCGATGAGGTACAACTGAGGTAGCTGTTTTCTGCATGCCACCCTGCAAAGGTGGCTGGATGTCTGGGGACATGATGGGATGCAGACTAATTTGGGTGGATGGACTCTCATTTAGTCAAAAATAGATGCAACCAAATTTGAAATATAACCAAGAAAATAAATGGTAACATTATCTTTCAACATCTGTTAAGATTTTTTAAAACCTAAGTAAAAGACATACAGTACCTTGAATCTCAGGACTATTTAATTCCAAAAGGAGTGGAAATAAAATTACTTTTGTCACCTGTTTTACTGTTTATCAAGTTAAAGATGCTTCTTACAGGTATTGCAAGGAATTGATTAATGTCTTCAAAGTGCCAGAGAGATGGTACAGGCACCTGTTTTTGAGAGAGAATTTGTAATACCTTATTCTTACACAGTACCTTCTATCTTGGGGTGTAAAAATGCTTTAACTTGTTACATCTCTGCCAAGCAATATTATCTCAGTTCTGAATATAAATTGAGGAATAAAGCACTGAAATTACTTGGGCAAAGGCATGCATAGTAATTCAGTAGAAGAGTTCAGAATCGTGGTTTCCAGGTGTCCCATGACAATCCTTCTGTCACAAACCCAATTTATTTTTTTATTTAGAAAAACAGCAGCAGCACACTTTCATTGAAGAACAGAAGCCAATGAATTTTGTACATGCTGCTTAAACACAGCCTCAGTTGCACTGTAATACTGTATTTCTTGTTTATTAAGGCATAGAGGCATTAATGGAAAGCATAAAACCATTATTGAAAAGCTCCATAATTTGACCACAAAGAGAAAAATAGTTGTGACTTAAAAACTTAGCTTATACTTTGGCAGTGGTGACACTTAAAATTTTTTGTGCTGGATCCTTGATACCAACCACATTCGTACCAGATAATTTTGAAGCTACATCAAGAATGGTTAACAAATGCCTAAAAAGGATCCTGAGATGGAGACTTCCTGGTCCTTAATATAATATTTCATGTTAATTTATGCAACTCTTTTATGCATTTACTTAAAGGGAGGAGAAAAACACAGAGATATCTTTTCATTATGGTTTTGCACAACTTTACTCTTCTATGGCCTAAGATTTTCCTAATTCAAAATGGTTACCTCACAACTGTGACAAAAGGAGCTGGCACCTGATGATATATGTTCAGAGTTCCAGCTTCTCCAGAGTTTTAAGAGAAAGCTATTGACCTCTCCAGAGATATTTGAAATTTTCCTTCCCTTTGTAAAACATGGCCTATCCCTTTGTAGCCTTCAAATCCATCAGAAGACGCAATTGCCTTTCTTGGAGGCAAGACGTGAACCATCATCAAAAACTTTAAAGCTAATACTAAATCACTAATTGCAAAATAGTGATTTATTATTCTAATAATAATAAAGTGCCTATCTTACTTTCATACAATATACCAATCCCACGGTGAACAAGAAGTACGAAGACTATCTGTTCCAGTGTTGCTTACACAGAAAAACAAAGCAGAGGTATATCTTTTTGCCTGACAGTTGGAGAAAAAAAGTGAAGGAAAGTTCTGGTAATGAGGTAGAGACTGTTGGCTGGAAGAGTTCAAAAGAACTGAACATGTACCAATTCCAGATACATATTGTGCTTAAAACACACTGTTGAAAAGAATACAATCTTTTTTTAGTTTTCATCAAACTTCAGAATTCAGAACTGAAATAAATATAGGCACAAAGTATTAGCTACTACTTAATAGTGATTTGGCACATGCATTCAAAACCCAATAGAGAACGCAGCATTTGTAAAATCTGGAGGTCACTAGGGCAGACATAAATGACCATGTAACTATTAGAGCTAGGGCCTGGCCACAAAAAATAATCCCAGAAAATATAGCCACCTGCATTGGCCAGTTTTGTGACACCAAGATACTTGCAAATTAAAAAAATTTGTGTAAGCATTTAATCAAAGGCCTAAGTGAACTGGTAGGCTACTAAATCATATTAATTAAAATTGAATTTCCTAAAATATGTACTTCTTTCTTAGTTGTATCAACTTTGATTTGAGCTTGACCTCAAAGTATTTCAGGACTCTTGTCCTTAGTTCTTTTTCTAAGGATAGCACATGAAATTGTGTCATTCCCAAGTGTTTTAGTTTGATAAAATGGTAAGGACAGACCACTTGAATTAAAAAAAAAACAAACACAGAAAAAACACAACCAAAAAACCACACCACCCACACAAAACCAAACCAAAACACCAACACGCACACAAAACCAAACACAAATACACACAAAATAAAAACCCTGCACCACACCAAAAAAAACCCAAAACAACACACCCACACACAGTTCTACAGTTCAGAAATAAAATCGTATATTAACATGGGCAAGAGAAGCAGTAGGAAAAGCTTTTTGTTGTCAATAAGAGTGGAACTTTGTCTAGAATTTCTAGGGTGAGAGAGGAAGCCTCCCGGCTACTTAGAAACAACAGTGAACAGTTTTAATGGGTTATCAACAGGTGCTGAAGGCATCACGATATCTTAGTACCCTTGTTGCGTCCCTCCAAACCCCTGCTATTCCTAGGTTTAGGTGCATTGGCAAGTCAACACATTACAGAAGGATCTGCTGTACAACTAACACAATATGTCCCCATACAACATGTCTCAATCAGCTAGCTGCTTTATTGACAAACTAGGAGAGAAAATCCCAGATATTTTCAGCACTACAGCAGCTCGGGTACACCACATAACTCTAATATACAAGATAGTATAACAAATATATTTTTCTGCAGGTAAAACTGCGCATTTTGCACTGACTACAAAATGTCAGACCTATTTAACACACAGAAGTACATCCTTAGTTTTATAACTAAACTTTCATTTCCAGGTTACAGCAGGCGGGTAGCAAATAGCTCCTTGAATGGAGAAATCTGGGCTATGCTGCTGACTGTCCCTTATTCATCAGTCAAAGGTCTAAGGAGCTGTGCCAGTTTTGCCCATTTCACTCTACCGAACATACCTATCTTTTCTCACAACATACATGTGTGTATATATATTATACACATGTTGATGCACATACATGATGTTGATATATTAACCCTTAATTCCAAGTTCTGTTTCTATGGAAACGGCAGCAAGCAGCTATGCGTCAAAGTCCTGTTTCTTCATGAGCATGAAATGGATGAGCATCTGCTGGAAACACAGATTAAAGAGAGTTACAATTGGAATGCAAATGTTTTTATAACTCCAGGTTTTAATATTACTTCTTTCAAGAAACATCTACAGAAAAATCCAACTGAATTGCTGGATTACACTAAAATTTGTGCAAGCACGCTTACCGAGGAATAAGAGTATAAAGACAACTAGTAAGTCAAGAACTGCTTATCAAAAAGTATTTTGTGCAGATGTACAATGGAGAACAGCTATGTTTGGTAAGGAGAATTTAAGTACTCCAGATTCCAAGCATGGACTGTTGCACTGGTTGCATTTAGCTTACCTGTAGGATTGCTGGCAGAATCAGAACTTAGAGCAAAACAGGTCTCAACCAAAAGTGTAAAACAAAAATCCTTTGATAAATACTTAAATACTTTCCACATCAAAAGGACTTTCACACATCTGTTTTCCTCAGTAGGGATGAACCAAACACACACTTAAATACTTTGCCAAATTCTTGGTCTGAGTCAACAACTATAAATATTCAGTGAAGACAAATGAAGATAGTTTCCAAAAATAAAATTTGAAAAAAGGGAGTGACAACATATCCATACTGAATATTTCATCCTTCAAAGACTTCTCTTACACCTTCATTAGGATCACCAACAAACTGAAGACCTAACAAGATTTTTTTCAGGAAAATAGTAGGAATACTTGGGATTTATAAAACTCTCCCAAGGTGCATGCATTCCTGTCTGCAAGAGCATTACCATGTTTATACACTCCATAATCTAGCATTCAAAATGAAATTTTACTTGATCTGGCGGTAGCTTCAAGCATTGTCCAAAGACGATGTGTTTGGAGGAAAGAGCTCACTTAGCATGTTCACTGAACTTATTAGCATACAGAAAACAATTTTTAAAACGGGAAGAGATAAGTGAAAAAATTATTTCTGTCAAAACCAAGTATTAACACAGATAAAATGTGAACAGACCTAGAAAAAACACATAGTTGAAAAATATTATTCTATTACCTTATAGCACATTTCCGCTAGATAACAAGCTCAAAATACTGTTACCCAGGAAGCGTGTCTAGCAGCCTTTAACCCCAAACTGTGCATGTGTGAACTGCAGACTTTGAATACTTGCATTCTTTTGTGGATATGAAAGGGTGATATGTGGGCTTTGATCTTTTAATAACTCTGCTTAAGAGGGTTTAACTGTATGATTTAATCAGTGGTCTTCTGAAATGCATTAGTTAATTCTACTTTGGAAATTATTATTATATAACCATATTACATAAGCTAGGGCATCTACATTTTACATTCATCCAGTAACTTCTGCTCAAATCAAGAGAGCTGCTCTGCATTACAACAAGGAACAGAAAACGCTGCACAATACGATCGGACACTTAACAAGTGGAACGTTCAAATCGCATTACTGTAAAAGTAACAATTTAGGGGGACACCCTCAAAAATTTAGTGGGAATAATTAAAGGAATCTGAAATACGACTCTTTTTTTCATTTTCTTTGAACTAAGTGAGTTAGAACGATATCCTTTGTATTTTTCAGACAGTATTAATTTTCAGGACTGTGAGGGGGAAGGCCTGGAGGGCAAACTTGAAAAAGATTAGTCTAATTCAAGCCCTATATACAGAAGAGAGAGTTTTATCTGTCAATTTGAAAGAGAACTTTAAAGACGCTGTGATATGGAGCGGAATTATCACCACTATTAATTGCACAGGCATATTAAAAAGACCCTGGAAAGTGACCTCCTCTAATACAGAGAATGCATGTAGAAAAATATGTCTTAATCTTCTTTTCTGCGCTAAGATAAATGTCAAGTGTATCTATCACCTCAATTAACCATAGGAAAAAAGCTGTCAAAATCTAATTCTTTTTTTGACAAGGCGTTTATTCTGAAACCAGCAGAGGGAGAAACAGGCACTTGTATTAGAAAGAGATGAGTGTCAAAGGGTTCTGAAACACATGGTGAGTTTTCCATGTGCGAAATGCTGATTAGAACCATGGTAAATCAGTGCTAGTGTGTTCTGGGTTTGTTGCCTGAGCTACAGTAAAACTGAGGGCTTTGTGGCATGGTTTACTTTAGTATTGAGGTTACATTAACAAAAGAATGTTTTTCAGCTACAGTACCATGCAAAATGTGAAAAAAATGGTGAAATGAAAGAACCTTAACTTCATGAACATTAAAAACTATTTTACAGAATATTGTAAAACATATTTATTGTGATAGCTTATTTACTCTTTGCTTTTTTACTTTAAATAGAATTGAAACCTTTTTGTTCCTTTTCCTGTTACACCAATGTGATCTCATCAGGGTATGATGAGATTCACCCTTCATCAGCTTTATTCACTCACACAGGGAAGTTTTCCTATGCTATCCTCATTTTTTGCAGAAGAGCAAAAAAAGGCAAAGCAGAAAAAGTTATATTTACCCATATCCTTTTCATAACTGAGCTTTGAAAGCAAAATGACTGACCTACTAATAAAATCTTAATATAAAGGGCAGCTTGAAAGAATTTTGCCAAGTGATTGGTACAACCAAACGTTGCTTCAGTTAGAAACCATGCAGAAGAAAACTGCCTATGTAAAACAACACATTTTGAAAGAGCAGTTCAGAACCACAAGGCTTAAAACTCATCCAAATATCCTTCTTAATTTTCAAAGTTTGATGCATGTCTGTGTGCACGTGTGTGTTCATGCAGGTTTTGAGGCTCCTGCATAAAACAGAGTTTGAAACTTTTTTTTTTAAATTACAATGGAGTTTTTCATGCAAATGGAGTCTTAATTTTAAGGGGGAAGTGGAGCAACTGTAAGACTTGAGATTGAAATGCAGTAAAAGTCTAGGATTTTTCAGCCTCCAGAGCTAAATCATTCCATATCACTCAAGATGAGATGAGCCTGAGAGCAGTAACTGCCACTGCAGTAGAATACCATAATGTTCTTTGCCACCATCCTTTTTCAAGAAACAAACGATGCCCAGAAAAGCTATATATATACACTGGAATTACATGTGGCATACAGTGTTTGTTAGAAGACAGAGGTGCATTCAAGGATTAAAACAGTCGCATCTCACAAAAAGGACAGGCTTCCCTAGGGAAAGGTCTAGGATTGCTTATTAGCTGTAGCACAACTGAAAAACAACAGATCAGTCCTCCACTTGTTGACGTTGTCATATGCATTTGAATTCATGTCATATGGTGTCACGACTGGCTCCCTGTTTCCGTAAGAGTAATGCAAATAACAGATCCTAATAGCTTAATAATACAAACAGGAATCCTCAGGCAAGTGCCTGCTCCACTGTATTTTTTTGCTGCTGTTTCAAACATTACTCCAAATTAAAAATTGTCAAAGTCAGAATCACATCAAGTATGTTCCTCTTACAGGACTTCTCTTAATATGAACAACGGGTAAGGCATGCAGTCCAGCTAGCCGCAATGAAAACATGCATACACCTCTGGTAATATAAAATTATTCAAAACAAGAAAATAAAAAGTGCCACCAATATTTCTGAAAATATAGATTGTAGAACTTAAATTATTTCCAGACAGTACAATAAAGCAAACCACCATTGAGCAAATATTAATTATGGTGTGGAGAATTCAGGTGATATGCAGGCTTTGAGAGCTGAGAAATTTTCTGTTTGCTCCTTTTTAAAGTCATCCAAAGGAATTTGGATAGAAAAGTCTTGGTATTCTGGGTAAATTATATGAATAAAGTACAAGGCAATCATGCATATATAAAAATGTGATTAACATCGCGTAATCATTGAACACAACATTCTCTCACTTTTCATAAGCTACACACACTCTGGAGCACTCAGTTAAAACTGGTAACAGCAGAGGACAGACTCACTTTCCCTTTTCCCACATACTGTATCAGCTATGCCAGGAGGGGCGGGGGGGGGAAGAAAAAACAAAACCAAGAATCTGGAAGTCTTTTTTCATTCCAAGAAAGAAAAGTGCTACTCAAAGCTTTACTCCAATAATGATAGCACACTCTAAATTACATCTAAATATGTGTTCTCCCCTTTGCTCAACTACCAGGCAAAATGGGCACAAGCTCTTCTCAACTAGAAATCCAGACCTGTCAGCTGGACTTGTGGGCTTCTAGCACGCGCGTGTGTGTGTGTGTGTCAGATAGGACAGGGGTTCTCTGGTCCTTGAAGGACAACAGAAAGTGCAGGATGCATTTTAGTGTTTTTAAATGGGAAACTATTGAGATATTTAACAGGAACATACAGGACACAGCTAGCAGTGATACAGCACAGATTTCTGCCATGACAGAATAGGAGTGAAAGATACAGCAGTCCATTCCCACGAGGAGCTCACCTTCGGCATATGACAAAGTCCTTCACACTCAACAGGCCATGCGTGGCTTTGCAAAGCAGCACACGATAGTACAGAAGCAAGGGTGGTACACGCAGAGGGTTGCTCTGCAGACCGAAGGAGTCAGAGGCAGCGCTAACCAGGACCCCACAAGGGCAGCTTGCATCTGGTCAGTTTTTTCTGGACCAGTAACAAGAACTTTAGCTGTTGCTGCTCTCTGGTTCTGGTGCAGATACTGAGAAATCGTCGAAATAACAGCTTGAGATCTCATCCGGCCAGAAGAAAATATCACTTTGAACCAGCCAGGTTTGATTCCTAGTACTATATTTTTCTTTGCCCTTTTTATTTCCCCTTTTTCTGCATCTACAATTTTATCTTAAAAGAGTCTTATTAAACAAGTTTCCATTACCAAACGAAAGGCACATATTTGCCTCTACTCATTGTTTGTAATATCACAGGTCATCACGTAGCAGCTCTACTGATGCTGCCACTCATTCCACAGGTAGCAAAAGAGACGGAGAACAGTTAAGTCACTGTTCCTGTGTCCCTGTCCGAGCTACAGTCCTTATCTGGAAGGCAACCAAGCAGCTTGTCCTCAGCTCTAGTTTCTCACCCACTTGATCACACGATTTTACTGAAGTTGATCCTTCTTCCTGACACAGGCTTTACCTACCTACCTAGTGCCAGTCTCTGACCAGGAACACAAAAAAACCCTCTGTGTTCTGTCTGTCTTGAGGCACCAGAAGCATTAACAGCACTTAATTCACATCCACTATAATATGAATAAGAAATTTAAATGTATGGTTATTTAGAAGTTATCCTGTTTATTACTACATAAACACTGATGAGTTGTGCTTGATAAATCCCACATAATACTGTGAATAGTTGCACCATATCAATGGACTGATGTGTTCTAACTTATTTCAATTTCTTTTAAACACAGTTTCATAAAGCTCACTTGTATGAACACCCTGGAGATTTCCTCTTGTTAAATAAAGAGGACTTCATAAGGTGATGATGTTTGCACCTCTCTCACCCCTCCTTCATCCTGGGAAAGAGATGACATCTCAGATTTTAAGAATAGTATTCATATGACTTAATGAGTTAAGAGAGCTGGAACGGATATGAAGGCACTCTAAGAGGATTCTTTGTGGAAAAGATTATAAAAAAAGTAGTGTATTTGCTTTTACCACAATGGTAAACGCCTGCTCAAAGCCCTTGGATACTTCATATGATTAAAAATGAAGAGAACAAGGTACCCTAACTGCAAGGGACAGAGCACAACCCATTCCACTGTGCTCATTTCCATAACCGGACTCACACCCTGCCGTCAAAATACTCTTGATGACAGGTCATTGTGGAAGAGCTTGAATACTACAATGGACAATTCTCGTTTAGGGAAGGATAGTTGATCTGCCGCCAGCACACTTCTGTCATAGCCTATGATTAATATAATACAGAAATAAAATGAAAAGGTTTAACTGGACCTTTCAAATCAAATTCCTCTAAGCAGTTTCTGTTTAGAAGTAGTAAACATTAGACAACGATTTTCTTTCACTCAAGCCAAAACAAAAAAAAAAATTTATCTGAAACGTGCAGTGCTTGCCTTCCACACTTACGTTTTTGTGTGCTGATTTGGAAGATTTAAGACAATCAGGATTAGCAAACAAGTAAAATATTACAGTGAACAGGAAAGCATGAAGATTTGTATAAATATTTGCAGGAACTGAAAAGAGAAGATACACAGACAAATAATCCAGAAGGATGTGTGTACACTTGCTTTTAAAAGGAAACATTTTTGTCCCAATCTAAAAAAATAATTAGAGAAGGAGAATGCTTTCATCAGCTGGACAGCTCCATCTTTCAACAGCCTGGATTTGTTACCAAGCCATTACTATCAAGGAAAATATCTTTGTGAAAAGAAGATTCAAAGCATATTCTTGTCAATGCATAACTGAGGGTCAGTTTTTCTAAATAGGCAATTCAGCCTACGTTGATAACTACTCATCATACAGCTTCAAAAATAACAATCTTGAACCCAAAAAGTAGTCGAAAAATGAGGTGAAATTCTACTGGCGTGACTTCAAATGTCTATACAAACATCAGCTTCTGTTCCCTGAAAGGCTGGGCCCCTGTCTAAAGGAGATATGCCCAATTCACATGCCTGCATCATTACTGTTTGCCTGTAATATGGTTTTGCATAGCTGTGCCAGTTCCTACTGAGTGTGAGAAGACTCACAGAGTGTGAAATCTTGCAAACTAAATGAGCCATAGGAACAGTTTGCACAAATCTCATATGATCAGCGTGGTAACCTAGTCACCTAGTATGTTTTTTCCATTATTAGTAATAGCAATTATTCAAGCAGATAAATGACAGAATAAACCCCTTGGTCTCAACATTTGAGCGGTGCTGAGTCTGAAAAAGGATTATTATGTTTTTCCATGCACAAAGAGCAACTGTATGCTAATGTAGCCCCTTCCTTTACTAAGCTGCAGGGAAAGAGGCTTGTCAGGCTCTCGGACAGCTCACACTAATGCAAGCACGCTCTCTCGAGCAGGCAGGCTACAGAAAATGAGCTAGGGCATTTTGAGTGTAACAGAAATTTGATGGCAGTTGGAAGAGAGTAACCTGTCAGTCAGGGGGAGCCTCCAGGTTCTCCAGTGCTGAGAAAAAGGATTGATTGGGGTTTTTTTTTTTTTCCTCTCATCACTGCCCAAGGAGGGTCCAGTCTTGCTCCCCAGCATGGGAAATCTTGGAGCTACTCCCCAGCCTTTCCCCAAAAGGCACCAGCACAACCAGGAAGTTTCAGTTTATGTTTTCTTTGCCTCCGACCCCAGAGAATTTGTGCATTGCCATCTGCACCTTTGTTGTGATGTAAAGGAAAACAGGACAATATTCTTCTCTGTCTCTAAATGGTGCCCAGAAAGAAAACCCCTCAGCAGACCATCATTAAAATGCACAGCAAAACAAAGTGAAAGGATTTATCTAGATGAAGACAAAAAAATGGAAGAACAGTTAATAAAAAAGTGTCCTATTTCTGGAGAAACTGATGAAAAATGAGAAAATACGTTTTCACAATTGGGTTAACCTATCCCTTTCCATACATGTTGAAATGGGTTTTAGTTCTACTTCATTTACAACTACCATCAAATAGACTATTGTGTGCAGTTAATGAGCACACATTGCTTGGGAGTTTTTGCTTTTGGATTGCACATTTTTGGTGGCCTTGGGGTAGGGTTTTGGATGTTTGCTTTGTTGGTTTTTTTGGAGTTCTTTATAGAGTTGTAGTTTCTGATTGGGTTTTTTTGTGGGGTTTTTTTTGTTTGTTTTTGTTTGTTTTTTTTTTTAAATTAAACTAAACATTATGTACTGTCAAAATTTTTCTGATAAATTTAGGAGGAAAAGAAAACTACAGCCCATGCTAGCACTGAAACATTTGTCTGCCCAAATACAGACATTAATTTGGCTAAGTAAAGATGGCCTGTTTGCAACTGCAATCATATATGACAATGACAAGAGAAGTAGAAGGTGTAGGACAGAGACCCTTTGGCAATCCATCACCATCTGCTCAAGTTTCGTCACAAAAAATTCTGTGCAACTGAACCTTGAGGAGACATGATGAGAAGACCTTCACATTCTTTAGAATAAAGATATAAAACACTGATTAAAATTCATTAAGTCCTAGTATCATCATTTTCAACCCACTAGTATCTAATGAATTTTGCAGAAATGCTTGACGCAAAACCTTTTAACCTGTTACAGATCAAGTGTGAGAAAAACAGTGGGTGTATCCCTGAAGCCGAGAACTTAAGTAGTTATACACCAGGTGAGTGTAATGGCACTATTTAGGGTGAGATTTATCAAGAGACTTATCTTCAAGATTTATGTCTCCTTGGATGGACATCTAAGTAGCAAAAGAAAGTAAGCAGAACTGAAACAACAATAATTTTTGGTTCGTACCTTGCCCAGGAGCAACATCCCTAATGTATGCCTTCCATATCTAATTATGGATGCACTATTGCAGACACACCACAGATTAATGACTGGAGAGGAGTCCTTGTGAATCATGCCACGTACAATAGAGTTCCTCTTTCTTCCACTCTTAATGCCTTCCTCTAATGTCTGCTCAATTAGGTTTCCCTGTCAATATCCTAAGAAAGTATGATGCATAGACTGAAGGTGATCTTAGTGATGACATCAATATTTTTAATGTAATGAATATGAGCAATGAACTACTAAGATGAATGTCAATTTTCTGGAAGTTTCTGCTCTTTTATCAAACTACCTCCTCTCTTTTTGTATGCATAGGGTTTGGATGCTGTGATTAATTGTTTTTCTGATTAACACAGGACTCAGCTGGGACAATGGGGCAGGATTAGGGTTACAGAACTGCTACCCAGTGCCTGGCCCAGGAAAGGCCAGGCAGTGAAATGATACACACATGTATAGACATGAGGGGAAGTCCCACAGCTATAGCCTGCGAAGATATCCCCCTGCACCCCAGCCAGGGAAGTCCCACAGCTCCAGCCTGCGAAGATATCCCCCTGCACCCCAGCCAGGTGTTGGCGAAAGACCCACACGTACCTCTGGGAAGGGGCTGGAGCACACAAACCAGGAGTCAGAGCCACGCTGCAGAGCCTACTACCCCAAAACAGCCTCGAAGCCACAGCCAGCCAGACAGTTATGACATAAGACCCTTTGCTGTGTCATTCAATTTTATTAGATCTCAAGTACAGCTTCAATACATGTCCTAAATAGAGATCTAATACCGAGGTGTTGTCTTGATCCATCTTTTATATCTGCAGATAATCATCAATTGCTTTCACCAGCCTTGCAAACTAGCCCCAACATAAAGAAAGAAAGTTAAGATGATCAAAAAAAGAGATCAGAAAGACCTTTCAGTGGTGGTGAAGGAAAAAGACAAATAACATGCTCCTGAACATATTTGAAAAAGGCTTAAATTTTTCTACATTTTGAAAAGAGTAATAATGCAGTTAGACGTTATTTAAGAGTGGTAAAAATTATCCTTCAACAGAAGTTTTTAAATCAAGACTGAGCTTTCTCCTTAAAAGGGGTGCTGTGCTTCCATTATCATTCACTGGGCTTGGTGAAAAGAGTTATTAAATCCAACTGTATTTTAGGTCAAAATGGATCAAAATAGTTGAAAGCAATCCTTTCCTGCCTTCATATCTGTGTCTCCAAAATCTAGGAGCTTTTATTTAATTCATTTGGAATCAAATCATCAGGAAGCAATTAGTCTTCTTAAAATGGAAAAAGGCTATATCATGCTCACTTATTTTTAATACCTCTTATCACATACAACAGGGAGCACTGAGAATCAAGGGAGAAAGATCACTGCTCACAAAGAAAGGCATGCATTAGGCAGATACACAATATACTTCAGAGAAACTCACTGCTATTGCCACCTTGTATTCCTAAACTCTGAATTTATACCCAGTTTTTGAAGTTTTTTTTTTTTACAACTGATGCCCTGGAAGTCTGCTTACAGCCTTGAGAGATCATATCAAGGTCTCTTGGAGAGCAAAGACCCATAACTCGATTACTGTACGTCTTATTTCTCTTATACTGACGTGCCTTTACAAACCAGTAAAGGTTTGTAAAGGTTCATCCTAGGCATTATGGAAATACAAAATAAAGGAGACAGACGCAGATACTCAGAGATGGGACAACTAATACTGGCCTCTGGTGGCCTGTGCAGAAACTGGCCTGACTCCGGAAACGGTGATTTCTGAGGTGGGACCGGGCTTTCCTTTGGGAAGAGCCCACACATAGTGCCTGAGCCACTGGTGTTAATTAAACACCTGCCACCTAGGACTGACCAGGGCAAGAAACCCTGAGCTGCAGCTTGTTTTCCTAGGCCTGAGACCAGCCAAGCCACATTTACCATTCAACTTCCCCAAACTTCTCCAGCCTTTCTCCCATCTCTGCTCTACTGGTTTGCTGAAGGAGCAGCCTGTTCCCCCAGCCTGGGGTACCAGGTGCACTTTGGCCCACAGTGCTGGGACAACCCGCTCTGAATCAGCCTTACAGGGCTGGGCTTTTAAACCTGCTATTTTCCTCCAGATCTGAAATGTGACAACCATCAGCAGTGGGCAGCCAGGGGGGTGTACCAGCACCCCCAAGTGCCCCCTGCACCCTTGCAGCTGAAGCCCTGTTTCAGGTGCCTGGTTTGAGCTGCCTCCCTGCCAGCTCACAAGAACACCTGCCTCCTTTCCCCAGGGGCATGGGACAAGGATTGCCATCTCCTGCAGCAAGTGCAGCCTTAAAGAACAAAAGCAAATATTCACCCAGCTTTAACACCTTATTTGAGATGGAGGGAGGCTTTGCACCAGAGACTAAGTTTACAGCAAGCCAGACTGAGAAAAAGTTTCGGAACTCATCTGAGTGCTCTAGAGAAAATGCTGGGATATTTCCTGTTTTCTGCCACTCCTGAAGGGAAATTTCTTTGTCCTGTGCATCGCTCTCAACTCCCCCTTAGGGCTTTCAGATAAGTAGGCTCGCCCCATTATTTTTTTCACTGGATGCATCTAATGGAGTTGCAGACCCTATTTTATAAGGGGGAACAAGGATTCCTTATAAACTGCCTCATACTAACCAGAGAGGAGTAAGGTTGCCCAGGGCCTGTGTAATTCATGCCGCCCCACACACAAGCCCCAGAGCATTGCAGGAGGTCTGATTTACAGTACCCTTTGTGTACAGCAATGGTCAACGTCCTTGCTCAGCTTTGTAATCGCAGTGGAAAAACTCGTCTTATAACTTACTATTAATTTCAATGCCCTAGGCATGTGTTCCTTTAAAATAAGGAGTGACAGCTTCCTCTTTTGCACAGGTCTGCACCGAGATCGGGTGAGAGCACTGTCAGTCAGATAGTGAGGGCTAGCTGGGACAGAGCTTTAGACCATCAAAGTGGTTATCCTGGTGCATCTCATGTGACCCTGGGCTAGCCATGTTCCCCCTATGCCCCAAATCTCCTCTTCGCTGCAGGCACCACTCAGCCCATGTGAGCAGCCACCTGGTAGCTCACAAGAGATGATCTGGGAGGGCCAGAGCCTACTGTCAAGGCCAGATCCAATGCATGGGCTTCACAGGCACAGCTTGTTTCAGGGATATTCATCCTTCTGCTATACTGACAAGAAACAACAGGCAGTCACCCAATATCCTCATTGTTCATTCAGGAGAAAAACAACCTCAGAATAGTTACAAAGGGAAAAATATGTATGGGTACTCATGGCCCAAGATGTGCTTTGTCTGGTCAGCGCAACTGCCAAGAAAGAGGTGGCATTTGTCCAAAAAGCCTCGGCACACCAACAAAACACACTGAAAGCTCAATTATGAGGTGGCAAAAATGGTCACGGCTGTTTGTGATGATGTGACTGAGCACAGTGATGTATGGTATGAGCACGCAGAGCTGTTCAGGAATGACCGTGTCCATCTGTCAGAGGGTTGGATACATGACTGGATGACAGGCAATACTGGTCAGTGTGACAGACCATGCTTTCAGCACTTCATCAGAATTGCTTTCAAAGTGCTGCCTAACAACTGTCAAGTATCACCGTATCGTAGGAGTTATAAAGACATTTTCAAAGGACAATAATGAAGTAGCTTTGTGAATTACTATGAAGAGCTCCACTCAAGCATGAGGGGCCTGGCAAGGAAAAAAGCATAGAGAGAAAAATATAAAAAGCAGGTGAGAAAAATAAATCCCTTCCTTCTACCAAGGAGACCTCATCCTGAATTGTGAAGGAGATACGAAGTAGTTGATGTGAGGGGCCTCTGGCAGCAGATGAGGTCAGGATACCTGTATATGGGACATGCAATAACTACAGAACTGTTGGATTATGAGATGTTTTTAGGTCACAGAGTGCCCATACGGTGCTCCTGGTGGTAACCACTGGATTTTAATACTTCCATTATCACTTAATATTAAAGGATAAACACTGGATTGATAGAAGTTCAGCCTGTACAGAGGCCTCATGTCTGTGTACTACTGAAACAGCCTTTACAAAAAGCCCCAGAGGCTTCTTTCTCCTGCATTTCAAAACCTTTCTCAAACAGCATTTGGAGATATTTCCCGTCTTCCTCATTCCCATTTTCCTACATTCACAAAGCGTGAGCCTTGATCTTTGCCTGAGCTACACTGTTGCAGGTCTGTGCCTAGGTAGGTCTTTGCCCAGCCTATGCCTCCCCAATCCTGACCCATCACCTTGGCCTTAGATCCATCTCCTCATTTGAGATTGGCCTGGGAGGCACTGGCCTGTCGCCCGAACCTGGTTACTACCGCTGCAGCCACCCAGCTCACCCCACCGGTGTGCTGCAGGTCTGCACCCAGCGACGGCACTGCCCCTGCCTGCTCCACGGCCACCCTCTGCGCCCAGCTCACCGGCCACTGCTGCTCCCTGGCAGGAAGACCTCTCTCTCGCTTTAACCTACACGTCATCTTTGACATCACAGCAAAATTGGCGGAGTTTTGCTTCAGTGGCTGAACAGTATGCATTGGGTGAGGAGGAAAACCATGCTGTATTGCTCTGGGAATACTCACAAATCAAAAAGAAAAAAATCAACACACAAAACACCATTTTCGGGGGGTATTGTCTGAACAGACAAATGCAATGGCTGTAGTTGTAAAACCCTTCCCTGCACCCCCCATAAAGGATTGGCTGGTACATCCAACACTTCATTAGTTATTCATTAAATACTTTCTACTATTACAGCCAAAGGTGAGCCATAGCCAGTGAACTAGATTTTAGCAGTTTAAAAGCATTCTTAGTTCCTGTAACCATCCATTCCTTCAATAGTTTGATTGCTCTAGTCCATCATTAACATATAAACCATTTTCATAACCCGATTTATTAGTTTCTTCTACTTTCTGTATGCATGCTTTTATTTCTTATGTCTTGCTTTCATTCTATATTTGGATAGATCTTTTTCAGGCTAATTTTTTTTTTTGTTACACTTACCAAAGGAAAAAAGCTATACAGGTGTAGAACCAGGGTGAAACTGCAACTCCATAAATTCTCCATATAACTGCATTTCCATAATGTGCATAATAAAAAAACAGCCTACTCATGTCAAGCTGCTTCACAGTTCAGGCACTATATGAAATTTACAGTTGTAAATTGATCAAAGTATTAAAGAATTTATATGAACTTAAATATGTGAGGCTAGCCAAAGTATCAAGTGAAAAAAAGCTTTTTCTGATAAATTTTAGTTTGATAGAAGTTTCACAGCAGTTTCAGTTTGGATTATAGGTTGCGATTTTTTTCTCTCCAAGTCTTGTCAAGAAGTTCCTAACTGTCCCTTCTGATTGAGGTTTCAATCCTCTTGAAATTCATGTAATGCTTCTGAAGGTAATTCAGCACCTGAAACTGTGCTACTGCTTCTCAAGGGATAATAGGAGAGTCAGTCAGTCAGTCCATAACAACATCTTTCACAGAAGAAGTTACTATCTACTTATAACAAAAAGATTGCAAAGTAAATATCTGTGTGTTTGTGTGCGTACACGCAAACTATATATATATACACACACACACACACAAATAAAAATATCTCATGAATGACATGAAAGTCAAGATTAACATTGAGAAAATAAGTGTGCACCCAACAGCTTTGGTAATTGAGGTTAAAATTGTCTGCTCTTAGATCCTGTGTAAATCACATAGTCCTAAAGTGTCTATGCTTTTTGTTGTTGTTTCCAAAAGCTTAGCTTTCAGGCATTTTTAGTGAAAAATAACTCTTTATGTGAGGAAAAACTGCTATAGACTTGCCTCCTGCTGTAGGGACCTGCATCAAGGAGTTAATCTGAAGGAAGACGCAATCATGAAGCGAGGATACACTTCCTTGCCAGCTCATCACGATACTTCTAACTATGCAAAAACACTAGATATTTTTGACAGTTAGAAGCATCACCTCAGTCATTGGATGAGTGCCCTCATGGAAAAGAAATCTAGAGTTGTTCAAGTTACTGCATAAAGAATAGTGACCACAATGATAGACTGGCATATTTATGTGCAGTCCCTTGACTCCTTCCACCCAGATTTCAGTCCATTTCAGAAGCACAGTTAAACCAGTTTGACTTTGGAAGGGGAGAGACAACCAGTAAACACAAGATCAGTTGCAGAACTGGACCTAAATGGGCAAAATAAAGATGGCAGAAGAGGACATAGTACAAAACTCACCTAACAGAAAGGAAATTAAATGAGAGTACAGACCATTTAAGAGACTTGCCCCATTATCAGAACTGTCTGTGAATGAGCTGTGAATTAAACCAACATCCAATCCCGTAAACCACAAGCCATCTGCTAATTAAGCCAGCCTTAACACATCCCTCCTCTTGAGGGGAATGATGGATTTTCTGAACAGAAGCATAACTCAGGCATTTATGTGGATTAGGTCATTTCTGATCACCAGTCATATGAATATGTTGTCCCTAATGAGAATTTAACTGTTCAGAAAAGCAAAATAAGTTTTCTAAAAATGTATTGAATTAGTATTCAGAGCAGATACATCAAAAGAATGTTTTAGGCATCTAAAGCTGTAAGTCTAAATAACTATTATGGTCCCTTCTATTAGATCAACAGATCCTACTTTATTGTGGCTGTGTTAAAGAGAAAGACAAATCATTTGACATAACAAAAGTCAAGTAGCCACAAGAGAATATTGTTACTAAATCAGTCTCTCCACATGAAAATTTGGCTCTCATCTTTTGCTTTGCCTTTCTTTTATTTTTAGTAAGTGTCTGTGGCATCTCTGTCCAGCTGGACAAAGTTGCTAATCTGTAAACTAACTTGATTCTGTGCATTTGAACTGATCAATAAATGTTTACCGTCATTTATTTTGGGGACAGTATGCCATAGAACTTAAATAAATTTGTTATTATTTAAGGAAAAGAGCATTGTCATGATTTTGTATCTCAAAAATCTTAGTGACATTTACTTTTTTCTGTCTTATCACACAACTCCACAATTAATAGAGAAGTCCTTAATATGGTTTTTGTATGAACTAGTAAGGGAAAATAAACTCTTCAGTGGCATTTAAAAGGAAAGCTAATGCTTAAAATTGGGTTCTGTCGCTTGACCAATGCATCATATAAACTTTAAATGAATTGATACCAATTTATGTATTTACTATATAATTCTGGCTTGATGGCCTCCAGGGACATCTCAGAATCTTGCTGTGCTTCGATGTTCATATACTGATATCATGTATCAGTGAATATAATCAGAATGAGTATATAAACTTAAAATAGCAAAGCTGTTGCATGGTAGACAAACTGGAATTGTTATAGACAGTTTGTACCAATTAAAAAAGTTCAGCTAGTTATCTAAATACCTGAGGCTATCTTTCAGCCCTCAAAGTTGGAGAAAAGGTCTATTTCAGCACCAAAGAGTAATTATAACCAGCCTAGTGACTGGCAGTTGAGTTTACAAAAAGGTTAAGAAAGCCCTATAGGTCAGCATAGCCAAATAACATTGAGGTAACTGCACTGAGATAGCTCAGAAGAAAACAGTAATTGAGGAACAGAAATGTCAACACTTAATCATAATTCTTACAATTTTTATTAGGTGGGAAGAAAACATTTGATGCCAAGCTACCAAATAGCCTTTGCAAACCAATATCAGCTGCACTTAGAAGTGATCTAGATGTTACGTTTTCCTAGGGACACTGGGGGTTTTTTTCTGCATTCTGACTAGAGCAGTTCCAGAGTGCACTCATACAACAAATAGCACAAATTACCAGCTGCGGAAAACTCCTGCAGCAAAGAGTTACTTCCCTGAATTACGTTAATGTCATCAAGCTTTATTAACAGCCAAAACCACTCCCTGAAAGACCTTAAGAAAATCTTGGAGAGCTTAAGAAAAACGTGGCTTGAGGCCATATGAAGACTATTTATTGCTTAAGAGCAATCCAATTGCCCTAGACATAAGGCATATCATTGCCCCCTTGCTGTTTTATACTAAGGGAAAAGGCCGTATGCTCCCATGTTATCATAAGATTTCAGAAGGGAGAGACTACCCATTGAGCAGATGCTAAATACACAATTCCAGCCACAGGATATTATTGCCATCCCACCATACAGAAAGCAGTGACTGGTGAAGAAAGGCAGTCACAGCAATTTAGACAACATAGGTTGTCCTAGCACTGCTCAATAGGTGAATCACAGCAGGAAATATCCCCTCTTCTCTCTTACACTTCACAAAGGGTCACAACTCCTGCTAGATATCCCTGCTGTCCCACATGGGGCAAAGGGGCAGAAGGGCAGAGTGACCTAACAAAATTACCAAGGACACTTGCAAAACACTGTTTGCAGCATCAGAAAAATAAAAAATTAGCTTCTTTTTGGCTCAGACAGCAGAAATCATTTTGAAATCTCTCCAACTTGCTATCTGCACCAAGATGGCCACAGAATCACAACAGGTATTGCTTTCTTCTCACTGAAGAGCTCAGCTCTCACTGAGCTTTTGTGATACTTTCAGCCTCAGAAAAACAAACAGGAAAGGAAATTATCACCACATAATTCTGAGAATGTAAGGACCTCCGTAACATTGCCTTGAATAGTGAGCTCTACCGATTTACTGCTCTTATAGCAGGCAGGGGAGAAAGCACCCTCACACTAAATGAAGAAATTAAGTGAGGAAATTATCGTTATAGGAGTGACTTAATTTTCATTGGTCTAATTCCTGACAGACATACCAGCAGTATACTAACTGTGGGTTCCTCCTTCCTCCTCTATCCCTCTGCACTTTTTTACCACAGAAGCACAACAGAATCAAAGAATGGAGGAAATATTTAACATGTCTCTCAAATTGCCAATTAGTACTCCTCTTAGGTAAAAGCTGTCTCATGCTGTTCAGGCTTTATAAAAGATTTGCTGAATACTAGTACGAGGGTGGCATCATAATACAGAAATGCCACTAGATCAAATTCTTGTGGTAAAATACTGCATTGCTTTCTCTTTTGTTGGGCTTTTAAAGGTGTTTTGAGGGTAGCCCAATGAGTTTTACCTGAATACTTAACTGTAAAAGTAGACGCTAAATGCAAATATTAAGGGTTCATGATCTTTACCACTTATTACGTAAAGAATTTTTTTTTTTTTTTAACACCATTTTGCTCAAATGGCAGCAATAGCTCATTTCTGGTTGTATATCCAGAGGCACAAAACTGGTATTGGGGCAGAAATCAACAGCTTTAACAGACATAAAATTCATGTGTCATATCTTGACCAAAAATAGAGTTTATGTTCAAAATACATTAGCTGATCTGTTTAATCAAAATGACACAAGATTGTTAGACACTGTCCCCAGTAAGCTGGTGTGCTCTAATAGCAATCTACGCATTCTGTTTACAGCTTAGCTTTTCAACACAGTAGTCAACATGTGTATGCACAACATGCACATGGAGAAAACAAAGTCTGAATGCACTAATATATTTTCCACCTTGCACATTTTAAGCCCCAAAAGTCAAAATGAAGCCAAACATCACCATTGTTGTTTTCAGATAGAATCGGGTTTCCAGGTAGATGTGTATACCATATTTTGACCTGTGCATAACAACATCTGAATGAAAGGTTCAGCTCTCCTAATCAGAAACACAGTCTTCAAACATAGCAGAAAGTCACCATACATAAGCAAAATATATTCACTTTTTCATTCTATATCCATTGCTGCTGACTCATGGCATCAAGTACAAAGCTCTTGGGGGGGGGGGCAGGGAAATCAAGCAATGGGTTTACTTATTTATTACATTTCTAGCTCCCTTTGTTTAAAAGAAAATCTTCAAAATCTAAACTGAGGTACACCATCAATATTAAGACACTAAAGATAAATAGAGATCATAGACTCTATTTTATATCACCATTTTTTGAACGGTCATTCTTTTAGTGGAGGCACAGGGCTAGATCATGGCTGAAAAGCTTGGTCATGGTGAGCTAGTAGTCCACTCAGCACCCTTGTAACAATGGTCAAAATAATGGTGCAAAGCTTTAGCACCTGTCTCATCCACTATCTTGCCATGACCTGCTCACAGAAGATGCAAGGGTCCAGCACCCTTTCTACATGAGCAGTTCTGCTGCTACCAGTGAAACTGGATCACTGGGAAACTTCAATAAGTAATGAGGGGGCATATCCAATGTGGAAAAATACATGCCTCATATAAATAATACCTATGAGTTCACTGAGGTTTGTACAATTTGGGAAAGACTAGGCCTAAAGAATTTAGGTTTACAAAACAGTGTGTTGCCAGAGCACAAAAATACTTTTGGGGCTCTAGTTACTACCACTGTTTCCATCTGCATGTTCATAGGTGAGCTAAAGGGAGCCCTTCACCACAAATGCAAATATAAATAAAAATTAGACACTGAAAATAATTCAAATACATGACGAATATGGTAGTTCCCTGTACATACTGAATAAACAATTCTTTTCTAATTTATCCAGATGATAACAAAGATTAGTTTTAGAAATTCATCTCTCTTCCCCACAGCACTTGAAGCTGAAAATAACAAGTTCTTCATGCTATTTTGAACGTAAGTGTGCAAGAAATTTTGCATAGTATTAGATCACAGAATCACAGAATCATTAAAGTTGGAAAAGGCCTTTAAGAGCATAAAGTCCAACCACCAACCCAACACCACCAAGCCCACTAAACCATGTCCCAAAGTGCCATGTCTACATGTTTTTTGAACGCTTCCAGAGATGCCCCCCGGGCCCGCCCTTTTCCATCCCCCCCCCAGCCTCTCAGTGAAGAAATTTTTCCTAATATCCAATCTAAACCTCCCCTGGCGCAACTTGAGGCCATTTCCTCTCATCCTATCACTAGTTACTTGGGAGAAGAGACCAACACCCTCGTCGCCACAACCCCCTTTCAGGTAGTTGTAGAGAGCGATAAGGTCTCCCCTCAGCCTCAGCTCCCTCAGCCGCTCCCCATAAGACTTGTTTTCCAGACCCCTCACCAGCTTTGTTGCCCTTCTCTGGACACGCTCCAGCACCTCAGCATCCTTCTTGTAGTGAGGGGCCCAAAACTGAACGCAGTAGTCAAGGTGTGGCCTCACCAGTGCCGAGTACAGGGGCACAATCACTTCCCTACTCCTGCTGGAGAAACGGCCACACCATTTCTGATACAGGCCAGGATG
>NW_010532676.1:0-20766 GCF_000687285.1 Phaethon lepturus
CCCCAAGCCTGTAGCGTTGCGTGGGGTTGCATATTGCTTCTGTGAGTGAAAGTACATTGTTCCCTATTGACGGCATAGGGCATCTGCTGCTACAGTTACTGCAGCAATATATAAGAAGTAGTTCTATAAGTTATCCCTTCTATTTGTTATGCTCTGCCTCTTTTTAACATTTACAATTTGAGAGATGCAGGCATCCATTTGACAAAGTAAACGAAAAAGACATACACAAGAATTCATCCATCGCTGATTTCTTCAAGAATTTTGATGGATTTTTCTTCGCTATGAAAAGCCCTTGTTAGAGCATTTTAGATGGAAGTGCATGTATGCTATTTAGTAGTGATTAAACCATGCCTGTCAGCTAAGAAAAGCCTCTTTAACTGATGTAGCATAGGTCGTTTTGCCTGGAATTTATAGACAGAAACAGATTATACTATCCATTTAGTGCTTTTTTTTTTTATCTTTAGAAGAGGAATTTGTAACAAGCCTCTGGTGTGGAAAACCGTTTGATATACAAAGAAGTAAAGTCAGGGGGTGTTTGACTCTGGAAGCTGATTTTGTTCTAAGGCATAAAATCAAAATCATGATAAGGTGAGGAAGTCCCTACTTTTGCAGGGCATAGATACAGCATGGATCCCGGATCAGAAGCAGTAGTTATAAATATGGGTGATTTTTGATGAAAGAAATATTCTGAAACAGCTAGCAGTGTTCAATGTGGAGACTACTTAGAAAGTCAGAAGAGCCTTGGTTCCTACACAGAGCGTCAGCTTTGATCTTTAATGATGTCCCTGTTTCACGGTTCTATATTCAGTAACCAGGAACTTGATCACTCGGCCCCTAAACACCATATTTTCTATAGAAGCCTGTGTCAGGCAAAGCTGCCCATCGCAGAGATGAGGTTCCTACTCCCTCTAGTGCAGCAAGTGCACATTCAGGCACTGCCTGACATCGCTTTTAATAAAGGCCTCAGTGATCTAAAAGAAGTTAAGGAGTAAAATTTTTGTGAAAGAAATGGAATTCGTTTTTGTGTTGATTCACCAAGGATTCAGGCAAGCTGTCATAAGAACACCACTTTTAAATTGTCAAGTGGTTTGTCTGCTGTGGCCCTTACAGATTCACGCGGGCCTAGGAAGTGAAGTGATGTCCTGGCTAAAAGCCAGATCTGAAGAGCGGCGAGGGGCTGGAAGTTAGAAGTTTTGTTTCTAAGGTGCCATAACTCGGGAATTACAGGTCAGACATGGATCCCTCGATTCTCTGTACGGAAAGTAGGCGAGAGACCAAAGATGCAGTGGCTGGAGTGGGGAGCTGCCTGCAGGCAGCCGATACAGATTTGGATTTTTAGGAAGGGGAAAAGGCACTCTGTGCCCAGCTTTAGCTCCTGTCTTTCACTTCCCTGAGGCTGTGCTGGCATCACTTGTGTGGAGTGGAGCGCTTCCACATGCACATGAGTAAACCCCAGTCCTTTCTGGAGCGTGCGTGCCTGACTCAAGTGCCTACGAGTGTTCTTTACAGCAACGAAGCAGAGATCCCCATTTACTTCTAAAATGTGTAGGCAGCAAACAGAGACCAGAAATGTTACTCCCCTTCCCTTTGCCCCCCACCGGGCTAAGTGCTCATTCACTCCTTTCAACCTTCCTCTTTACAGCAGAAGTCGGGGGAGAGCCAGGATTATCAGAGAGTTGTTCTGGAAGGTAGGAGCTGGAAGGTTTGAATACCTGCAAGTTGAAGGGTGTAAAACTTCTGCTTCTTGGGTGTTTTAGTCACTAGACTAAATATATAAAAATTGGGCATGTCGCTACTGCTTTGACTGAAGACACTGGGTGGGCCAGTCCTCTGAATGTATGTGAAGCATACTATAGGCATACTATAGACTCGTTGGGGACCTAAGTGATGCTCTGCCTGATTTCTGGACTGCAACAGACTTAGATGAGAACTAGATGACCAGTTATTTGAGCTGGAGCAGCACTGGGCATGAAAAGCAGAACTACGGCCACCTAAGGAGCGTTCAGGATGAAAAGGAAGCACCCATGGAGCCAGTGCAGCTGCAGATTGTAGTTTTCAGCTTAGGCAACTAAGCCCATCTGTCATAGATGCCATGATTTCTCTTTGGATTTGTCTTTTAATTCTTCTTCATTACATTGTTATCTCCTAAAAATAACTTTTGCTTTCCAGATAAAAAATGCTTGCACTTTTTAGTTCACGTGGAAGATGGCTGTTGTACTTCATAAAGATGTTGAACTGCATCTTGATTCTGCAACACGTAACTGGAATTAGCGGTTGAATCCAAGGCAATCAGTCCACTGAACTGGAACCAGTTTTATGTCACCATGTAAAATTACATGAAAGCTCTAGAACAGGAACTTTAAAAGAGCCTACTGACTGTTTTGTGCAAAGCTGTGTGCAAAAACTTTTGCCTAAGTTTTTCTGAAATTGCCAGCCCACTTTGCTTGCAAATGACAGCACAAGATTTTAACGGAATGTGTGGACTACTTTTCTGCAGAAGCTTGACTACACTTAACACTTCAGGGATTGGCATGTATCTCATGCCTGTGGGTAACTATCAACATACCAAAAATTGCAGATTGAGGCCTCTTGTACAAAAATCTCAGAATGCACTGGCTGAGGTCTCATGTTAATTGTCCCTTCCTGAAATGAAGAAAATATGCAGTATTGAAAATAACTTGGGAGAAGGTCAGGATGGTAATTTAAAAGAGTTTCTAACAGATGATACAAGTGCCCAGTAGTGGCTCTAAGGCCCCAATCCATTCCAGTCCTTTGAAGACTCTGATTGTTCTCTGTTAGTGCTACTACCAATACCTTCCTTCCACATAACACCTACAATCCTAAAGAAGCCCCAGAAGTGGTGGTACGACAGAGTAGGCTGCAGAACTGCCAACAGATCACTAGGAAAACCATTTCCTTTCTTGACGTTCTGGTCATGCGGTACGTATGGACAAACATCCATACGGAAGAGTTATGTCAGAAAGTATTGACACCTCTGATCTGTCAGAAATATTTTGCATTTCAAGCCATATCAATTTAATCTTACCGGCATCTTTCATTTTCTTAAGTTATTTCTTGTGCACCTCTCTCTAATTTTCTTCCAATTAAATCTTTTTTTCTGCTCCCTGCCAAACTCCTGTCCCTGGTGTCTGGTGGCTTTCTGTTGTGGACGCAACAAGGACAGACAGTTCTTGTTTTGCCATTAGCTGTGGTGATGTGTGTATAAGGGTGGTTACATTTTCTTTCCCTTCTAATTTCAAATTATCCCTTATCAGAGGTTTTCTATAATTTATGGATCTAATTCCTTCTTAGAGGTCTATTTCTGACTGCTTAATATCATATAAAACATTTTAAACATATATTCTGTTACATTAACAATCTCCTACTGGTTTTCCACAAAGATTACACGCTCTGCGTTAGCAATACCGATGACGTAATTGTTACGAGATGCTTTGCTCAATTGTTTTCTCCCCAGCTACTGCCAGTAAAAGGAACCCCACTATACCTTACAGTAAATATTTTATTACTTGAGTGACCTCTTATGTCACATGTAAGGACATGGAGGATGTGGGCTCTCTCAAAGCTCCCTGTGCATAGCACTTTGCCAGGATTCACTAGCATGAGGGAGACAAGGTGAGACAGGCAATCCTAGCTCATCATCAGTGACGTGGCATTTATATGACAAAACAAATAAAAAGGGCTTTTAGGTATAGTGTTGTGGTGGTCATCATGGTCTAACTTGTGAAGAGAGAGAATATATTTTATTAGATCATGTGAAATAGCTGGAAAAAACAGATGGGCTTTAGACCACACAATTCAGTAGTTAGAAGCCTAAATTTGAGAACCATTTCACAAATTTGGAAGCCAAACATTAAAAACGGTAAAACAAGCTAGAAAATTAAATGAGAGCTTCAGTTTGGCAGCCATGTTCCTTTCCACCTGCTTAGCCTCTCTCCAAGAATTCCTGATGTGTGCTCCAGGTCTTCTCCAAGTGAAGGACTGTTCACAGCAACAGCACATTTTCAAGTTCTTAATTCCAGTTCTTAACAATTTCCATTTCAGTTTGTGGATTCAGGCTTTGGAAAACAAATGCAAATGACTTAAATGGCTGTATCTGGAGACAGGAAACTGGACTGATTCCTCTCTCCAGATCTTTCTTGCTCAGTCAGAAATACATCAGCTATGCCAATGTCAAAGATGGTTCTCAACACTGTCAAGAAGAGCTGGAGCTGAGCAAAACAATTGCATTTGCAGGCAAAGAGAATCACAGAATCATTTAGGTTGGAAAAAACCTTTAAGATCAAGTCCAGCCACAAACCTAACACTGCCAAGTCCACCACTAAACCATGTCCCTAACTGCCACATCTACATGTCTTTTAAACACCTCCAGGGACGGTGACTCAAGCATCTGAAACAGGAATAGACCATTGAGTGACTGGGCAGCCTGTTCCAATGCCTGACAACCCCCTCGGTGAAGAATTTTTTCCTAATATCCACTCTAAACCTCAGCTGGTGCAACTTGAGGCCATTTGCTCTCATCCTATCGCTAGTTACTTGGGAGAAGAGACCAACACCCTCGTTGCCACAACCCCCTTTCAGGTAGTTGTAGAGAGCAATGAGGTCTCCCCTCAGCCTCCTCTTCTCCAGACTGAACAACCCCAGTTCCCTCAGCCGCTCCTCACAGGACTTGTGCTCTAGACCCCTCACCAGCTTCATTGCTCTTATTTGGACACGCTCCAGCACCTCAAGGCTTTCTAGCAGCGAATAGAAATATTTAGGCAGACAAATTATCCTGGCATAAGCAGTCTGGTAGAAGGGGGAGGAGGGCTAGCTGCTGTGACAAGTTGCTAGTTTTTGTCTAGATCCGTTGTCTGATTTGGCTAAGCACAAAGCTGCACGAATGCTGCATCTGGGTGATGAGAAGGACTGACAGGAGGAATTGTTCCTTTTTAGCAAGAGTGGACTTTTGCCAGGTTATAAAGCTTGTGTAGTGATGGCCTGAGGGGTCTGGCGCAACCTGTCAATCAGAAATTAGTCGATTCAATCCTTAAATGCTTCCACTGAGACTGCCATAAGAAGTAGGCAATAAATGCTATCATTTTGGTAATCTTGGTAGTCTTTTTTGCATTGTCACTATTTTTCCAGTAACTAGGTAGATGTTAACAAGTCATGGAGTAAAAGCTCCCAAAACTTATCAGACGGAAGTTATTTTGTTACTTTCTAAAAAAATGCCCTTCCTCAACTAAATGAAGCCCAGTATATGTTCTACACTTTTCCAAGTTCATACACCATCTAAGTGATTTGCAGGGAAAGGAAGGTTGTTAGAATACCTGAATTATTTCTATGGTAGGTGTCATCTGGCTTAGCCAGCGACTTGGTGTGACATACACTATTTAGGTGGTTTGTCTTCAGCTGGTATCACCCCAGCAGCACACAGGCAGTTAACTGTGGGCTGTGTTATACATTTTTCTTTCTTGCCACTCTCATTATCTAAACAAGTTCATCCTTTTTTTTTTTTTAAAGCCTGAAAAACCCCCAAAGTCTTATAAAAGTTCTGTACAACCTGTCATTAATTTTCCTGTGTCTGCGTTAAAGCTGTGGCCAGATATTTAAAGTTAAAGGGATACTGTGCATCTACAATTTTCAAGTGTCCCCAAAAGCTGCAGGTACTTAACATCTCAAAATCTGGGCCATGATTACTGTATTTATGAGATTCAAAATACTCTCTGAGTTTTCAACAAAACCAAATTGTGTTTTGCTGCCATCAGAATCCACTGTGATAAAGTGAGATCTGATAAAGCACTAGGAAGTTTTCTCTTTGTGTATAAATATTTATGTATGTAAATGGATGTATGGTTAATTATAACTGACAAGAAGAGACTGACACAAACTCAGATCCTCTGTCCCCACGGAGAGATACAACTTGCTTGTTGAAGTGTTGTGGCATATCTCGTGGGCTGTGTACTGAATCATTGATTAAATGCCGCAGCATCTGGATAGCTAAAACGCCGCTGACTATTGAAGGGGGAGGAAGGAATGTGCGCTGAATAAGAACAGAGAGGTCACCTGGTCTCTATTTCTTGGTATTTCATAATTTGGTCATGAGCTGAATTGTTTGGTTTCCCTTTATATTTTACTAAAGATGGGACTGAAATCTTCTTTACTGGAGACTGCACAGGCTGTCTAGCTCACACATGCACACAGAATAGAGTCCCTCACCCAGGAAAGAGCTAGAAAATAATTTAATAAGAAGATAGGGTAGGCTGCACTTGACAGGCACAGGGCAGTCTGAAAACAACCCCTGCAATTGACTGTTTCAGCATAGGCACACACCCTGAACGTGTTTATATGCTTGGAAAATGTTTGCATATAGTTAACATTTTTGAATGAGGTTTAAATACTTTTTGTTTTCTGTTTTTTTTCATTCCTTCTGTTACTTTTGTTACTGTGCGTTTCATTTGCAGGCAAGCTATTGTCTCTTCTGCCAGGTACATCAAAAGGAAAATTCCCTTTTACTTCTTCTTTTACCCTTTAATAGACTTATAACGCTATCTGAAAAGAAATGTTTAGATTAAATTTACAGTGCTGCTTGGATTCATAGAGGTGTGTGTGTATAACAATATGAGTAAATGTACAAAGACGTGTAACTGAAAAGGCAGAATACTTCTGCATGACATTTTTGGGACATGGAGGAGAGGTATTTCTTTTAATACTTTGACTTGCTTTCCCAGCGTGGCATCACACAGTGCTTGTGCATTCCTTGAAATAGTAATGTTTTTAGGTGTGCTACATTTTGGTTTTCTTTATTTTTGTCATTTCACGATGAAAGGCTGCATGATTTCTAATATGACAGTATGAGAATAACATACCATCATTATACATGTTTTCTGCAAGACATTCCTTTATCGGACTAAGGCTGTTACTGGGGTTGGCATTTTTAGAATAACAGTGTGCAATGTGGTCTATTCCTGTTTCAGAGAGGAGTCTCAACAGTCTTTGAAACCCTGCTTCAAGGAAACGTGGATGAAAAAAGACTGTACCAAAACATACACTAGCACAAAGTATATTCTGGAACTAAACCAATGAAACTGTTTTGAAATTCACTGGTCAACGGATGTATTCTCTGTTTGTGCGTGTAATGTAAGTGGATGTAAGGAATCTGGTAGGTTGTTTGCCTTAAGGCTGATCTTCTGCATAGAAGCAGAGATGGCTACCAACCAAGTTCAGGGCACTTTCCCCTCCCTTTCCCCATAGATTTTTCTGTGTTATTATTTCTACATGTGGCAAGAGGCAGACTCAGCAATGAGTTTTTTCTGGGGGGGAAAAAAAAAGACCAAAAGACCTCAAGCTACAAAGTCAGCTATTGCTTTTACAGATCCAGAGTTTTGCTTATACTGTGTTAATGATCTACATGGTCTCAGGTACAAGGAGATTTGCTGACAAATCACAGGAGTGCCTGACGGGAAAGAGAAAAACATTACGCTGCAGTCATCGTGCATGCCTTGTGGCTGCCTTCTCCCTTTTTATACTTCGAGCCTTCTTTTCCTTTCTCAGCATTATAAATATTTATTATAAATAAAGATGTCTTTTACAGATTTTCTCATGACATCTTTCCCTTCCTTTCTTTTCTTCCCCTGTAGCTCATTGCAGATATATTCCCTTATTGCAGATGCAACATTAGTAGGTTCTTTCTTACTCCAGTGGGAAGCTTATGTTTTTCAGCTTACACTTCCAGACTTTGCTGAAACCCTAATGGGCCTAGAGAGGCAGAGTAACTCTAGTATTATACTCCTGCAAAATTCACTCTTCACAAAGCCAAATAGGTACTTCGTGCTAAAAATTATTTGCAAGGATGATGGAAATGCAGCTGGCTTTGTGGCCCCTACTCCAAAGCCTTTCTTCTTGCAACCTATGCTTCTCACTGCCCGCTTCACGGAAACCGGGACTCAGTCTGTCTTTTTTTGTGTCCTTCCTGAAAGTCTTTGGTGTGCTGGGTTCAGAAGTTACTAATACAAACGTCACCCTTGAACGGCTCCTTTAGGTATGGTGATTTTCAAGTCAGTCTCCCGTTTGTGTTATTGCTGTCGATGGAGGATTCCTGCCATGCTTTTACTGCTGCATCCTTTTGTTGACCTTTTATAGTCCCATCAGCCTTATTTCATTTTACCCTCCTGTGTCAAGCCAGCTGATGGCAAAAGCTTTTTTTTTTCCTTTCTAGTCCTTGCCTTCATATTCTTCTGTATGTAACCTGTCTGCTTCTATTACGTAGCTGTCCTCTAGAGCTTAGTCTCTTCTGCTATCTTTAATGTGTAACTATTTCCTATGACCTGCATTCCATTGCGACTTCCAATACTGTACTGTCATGCTATGGGGCTTTAATGAGTTAGCCAAGTCATATTGTCTTACGCAGAGTTTGTTTAAACTGTAATCCGTGAGAGGAGATGCACACAGGGCAGTTCATGTTTATTTTTCTATTGTCTTTGAGCCTCCATTTGCAATCTACGTAATTATTCCTCTTTTATACAGCAGTCTTACAGAAACTTATACAATGGGTATAGCCAAAAGGCCTTATGAATGTTATGCATTTTAGGAAGTGGCATTAAAATATTGTTATGGAAATTTAGAAATAACTTTCTAGTGTAGAAGATAGCGCAAAACTATTTTAAGCCCCAACTTCTAAATCTCAGAAAACTGGGTCTTCGTTGCCATGTACGAATTCTTCATTGGTGTTTATAGGTCCAGCTATGAAATGCATGTATGAGTGTTACTAACTAAATTTCCTAAGAGATTTACACGGTTTTTAAAACAGTTGCAAATTACTGCTTAAGGTAAAAAGAGATAAAGGTTTAGACCTATGGAGTAAAATCATTAAAACTGGGGTAACTGATAGACTTGACCTGGAGAAACCCAAATTCAATACTGTTTTGACTGCAGATTCAGGATTGTAATATATTAACAGCTACAAAAGAAGAGGGGTTGTTTGCATTAACAACTAAAGCTTTTACAAGACCCCAAATACTGAATAATGAAGAATATTGCAAGTTAGGATCGAGGTTTATTATCAGAATGTCATCTATGACTTCTACAGTAAGTAAGGATAGATGGGACAGAGAAGCATTGGCAAGCAAGTCTGGAGACACCAGAACTTGATGAGCAGAAGGCAGCAATGCATGAGGAAGAGCACGGGGCAGCGCAACTGCGAGGACCCTCGGGGCCCAGGCCCAGAAGACCAGAGGTTGCTGCAAGTTTAAGATGCATTAACAGAAAAGTACAATTTTCCAATGCCTGCAAGTGAGAATATAGATTACATTCAAACTTTCAAATTTAAGATTTTTAATCCATCTTTTGTGACCAAGGAGGTGATCTTAGTCTCAAAATGGGTCAGCTGATTGTCGCTGCTCTTGTTTAGTAGGAACAATGGGATGAAGAACAATTCATAAGATTCTTCCATTTTTTTAGAGAGCTGCCTGAAAACAGAAGTAGAAATCCTAATTTCAGCTTTTGCTGTCCTTGTTTGGAAAGTTTGATCAAAGGCTTATGGCAGAACTCTGTAATACCCACTGAGCTAAAAATAGCTGTCGGTCAGAATGCTTGAATGGTTTCTCTTAGAGGAGTAGCTGATAGCTGGTTTACATCTGCTTAGTATCCACCATCAGTAAAATAATCCATATATTTTAAAAATAAAATAAATAGACACTAAATTTAACCTGTTTTTAACAGTAAAGCAAGGGGCAAGATATTTTGACAGATGTGACACTGACTACGTTTCATATAATAAGTTGTAAACTTTGACTTCATTCCAGAACAAAACATATGGAAAAGATTTTTTTTAATTCTTTTTAAAACACACCATTTTAATCACAAATCTGGAATTGTTTTTCTTTCCTTAAGAAATGTATGGATGTCAGCTAGTAACATTATTTTCCCATGTTTGTGAGTGTCAGATTTTTGTGAATAAAAGATATGCTAAATATCCTTGGGAAATTTATCATTCTACTTTTTTGGTGGGGATGTATTTATAAAATGTGTTGTAAATGATGCAGGAGTAAGAGAGTTTGTTTAAATTCACCAGTATTGCTCCACAAACTTTTATTTAATGCTCTGAATATTGTAAGACAATTACCAGATAAGTCACTTCACAAGACCAAAAGGGTTCTGTATTTGCTTATGTGTGAAGTCTGTACCTGGCTCTGTTGCTACCAGACCAGTCAATTATTAGATTTCACATAGCAGAGGACCTTGTCTCAGCTATTTTGCGAAAGCTATTTCAATTGTGGTAATAGCGTTCAAGCTCTTTTCAAAACAGAAGAAAACAGCTTCTTCCTCGCTGGCTATGCAGTACTTCTCTCGCTAGAGTAGGAATTTAGGACAGTAGCATCTTTGGATATTAATGGATGCCAGTCAACGAAATAAAATGAGATAAGGTTATCTTTTATAATGACTTTTAGATCACCTAATGTTTCAATCAATTACACGAGTGAGATGCTGATTCTTGTACTTAATCCCATGACACTTTCTGCAAGAATAATAAGCCCCTTCTAGGTTAGTCAGCACATTAGTTTCTTTCTTCTGCTCACAAAATGCTCAGGAATTTCTCACATGAATTTACTGTATGCATTTGTGAATTTATTTGGAAAATGTTTTCACTATATGAATAACTTGTGAACAGTTTATTGTGAATATATATTATCTAAGTTCTACATTAATTCAGTGTTGGTTAGTCATTTGAACAATGCGGTTTCTGTACCAAGTTACTTTTGCGTCTTACAAATACATTTCATATTTAAAGTCCCATGTGAATAATCAAACTCAGCATATATATTGCTACTACCTAAGCTTTTGCTTAAATTCACTATGCAAGTGAAAGTAAACCTTGATTGTTTTTGAGCTCAGATGAATGTTAGCAGCATTTTTCCCATTGCTCAGCCAGCTCAAGTAACTACGTTCTCCTGACCCAGATTCTCCCTGCAGACTTGGGTCAATACAGCCTTCTTCACTTGGTATTTTACACTGTTGTGTAAAGTCCCCATGGGCTGTAAAGCAGTTGTCACAGTCCACTCCAGAAATGGCTCCATTGCAGTAAAATGCATTTATTATATCCTTTGGGATCCTTCGATGTAGGGACCCTCGAGACGTAAAATTTCTTTGACGTGCTTTGCAGGTAAAGAATACAATCAACCACGCTTAAACCTAAGAAAGTATTGCTTAAAGTCAGGCATTTACTTATGTATTTATACAGTCAAATAGAATATTTTTAGTTCTTGAACCTTCTGGTCATCTTTTGGTCTCTGTAAAGTCAGTGACAGACCTATCCTTACCACTTACTAAAGTAAATAGGGCTTCAAATTGCTATATTTAGGCATTCATGCTTGATAATTTTAGTTCTAGCCTGTGTGTTTGCCTAATTGTAAACACTAAATTTCTTTCATTACAAAGTGCTGTGAGGGTTACGTAACTCTTTATAAAGTGCTTTGAGATAGTCAAGGGAAAGACAGTTACAGGAGTACAAGGCATTTTAACGCAGTTTCCCTAAATACTGATCATGGGCAGGGGCTGTGTTATAATAATAATTATTCACGGACAATGTCTATAATAAACTTTAACTGAATCTACTTTCAAATTTAATTGAATTGTTAGTCTCTGAAAAAAAATTTGTTCCTAGGAATTATAGATGGGAAACGCGGGATGGTGGTACTAAGGTATCAGGAAACATTTTCCAGTGGAGAGATGGTGGAACAACAGACTCTAGTGACAAACCATCTGGCTTCCTGGGTGGCCAAAGTCCTCACTGCCAGCCAGCACTGCTAATCTATCTCTGCACAGAGATGGAGATGCACATCTCTTGGTGTGGGGAACAGTATTTAGCAAAGTCTTGGAGTTGTTCTCCAGCCATTGGAGGAAGCAACAGGGAGACCAAAGGAAGGAATTTGGGAGCAAAATGGAGAGCGCAGGGTATTGCGGAAGAGGAAAAATCTGGTGTTTGCAGTTTAAATAGAAGACTTCCATGAAAGCATAACTGGGAAGGAGGAAGAGAGCTTAGGCTTTGAGGCCTGAAGTATCTCAGGATACAGAAGAGTGCTGAGGCACAGAGAACAAATTTTCTCCCTGCATAATGTAATCTGGAGTTATTGATTACTTCACATCTGAAATTTTGTCAGCAAAAGCATCAGAGAATAAATGTTACCAGCGCTGTTGTAGAGTTACTAAATATTTTGTATTTGTGAATAGTCTCTCTTCTGGCATTCTCAGCTGACATTCACTGCCTTTTCTTGTAATATAGGAGGATTATGCTATTTTGATGAAAAACCCATTTATAAATCAGCCTGCATCTCATGCATCTACAGGAGATCAGGGCATCTTGCCAAGATTTTTTCTTTTTTCCACCCCACACACAAATGTGTGATTTCACTCCTTTTGGTTGTCTTACTATTTATTTTACAACTGCAGCAGCAATTTTTCTCTCTGACATACTTTTTATCTTTAGCATTTGGGTGTCCTCCTCCTGGACGTTGCTGCCTCTTCTAGGTCTTCGCTGACAACACCCTCCTGCACTCATCCAGAGACAGAGCCCAGCTTACTGCAAGGATGCCACAGTGCCTTGGAAACAAACAGTCCTGGGAGGAAGAGCAGCTAGCTCCAGTTCAGCATGGGCAAAACTGAATTGTTACTGACCACTATCTGTACTTTTTTTCCTAGAAAAATGTTTTTCCTTCCTCTTAACCAAGGAACTGACTCTGGTAATGCACAAACAGATCGCCTCAGCCCACATAAGAAAAGCCTAACCTCTGAAGATTTTTTACACCATAGACAATTTCGCAGCAAAAAGTATGGGAGAGGGCGGCTACACAAAGAAACATAATCCATTATCGCTTGTATGACCAAACATCTCCCCTGCCAGAACATTCACACTGAATGAATCACCAAGTTAGCCACGAGTCCACCATGTACAGCAAAGCTGCTTGGTGTTCAGAAAAGAGACTGCAGAAGACACCAAGCAAGTTATGTTCTCATAACAGAATTTTTCTGTGAGGACATCCAGGGCCCTTTCAAGAAGTTATTCAGGCAGCTCATTTTATTTGGTAGATAGAAAAATAATATGGCAGAAATTTTTACTGATATTTGAGTGTTAAGACTTTCACTGTGAGTCATTCTGTGACCCTAGAGTCTTTTACACACGGCTTCTCCCCAGATGTTTCTCCATGCCCTTAAGTCTGAATCCAAGTGCAATGTTGTGAGGAAGTTCATGGAACATCCCCATGAGGAGCTGACATCCAGAAGCTGATCCTCCAGATACTAAATATTAATACACACTGTTTAGTACAGCTATACCTCATTCATATAGCATTTGTGTACCTATTCTTACAGGTACTTTATGCAACATCACTCCCATCACTACTTCCAATGCTCAAGTCCTAATCAATGCGCAAGTCCTTGCTTTTAAGGACAAATGCAAAAGTGTGTAGTTGGCAGTGTTTGATGGCTTTTCCTTATACACAAGTTTCTATTTTGTTTTCCTTCACACAATTTAATTCCCTTATTACAAATACCAGTTTTTCCCCTGACTTTTTGTTTCTCCATATACAGAAACTCAAAGACTAGAAGAACTGCAGCAGCCCCCTGGTTTGTTTTGTCCTGGGGAAATCCTGTCCAAATGCTCAATATTGCTGGGTAGTTTGGGGTTGTAATTTGAGAGAACCACTCTCACATTTCTCAAGTGGATGAGGAGGTGCACCAGACATTCCCATCAGACTCTGAGAGATGAACCCAGACCAGAAGGAAAAAGCTGGCAGCCAAATTATCATGTCTTGTCAAGTTACCCTGTTGGAGCCGATCAATGTCAGCTGGTGCATAGACACAGAAGCCACTCAACAAATTAAATTTATCAAACCAAAACAAGTAAAAGGCATGTGTAAAAGGGCATGGTTAACCTCCTAATCCTACCATTCCTCAGTTTGGGTTCAGTCTATTTTGGACCAATCTCTGCATAGTTTTTCAATAACGTTTATATGGCTGTTCAGTCAATGGAATTTATTAAGTTAAAAGTAATTGAGATGAAGATTAAAAGAAACAGTGCAAGAGCTGTGAGTAGTGGCAACATTACAAACAGGGAAAAGCAGAAGAGAAAAATTAAAATGGAAATAACAGAAAATGGAAACAAAGATACACATCACTCACTTTCTGCTTCTGTACTGTATAACTTTCCCTTGCTCCTTTATTTTTGTCTACACAATAGCAGCCCACCTGGCAGAGGGCTGTATCTTCTCTTTTGATGACTGACATAGTCTGAAAAAAACACCCTAAGCCAACATCAACATTTTACAAAGTTGAACTAAGACAGCACTTGCCCCCACAGCTTGCAGCATAAGCTCCTGTTGTTTTTACCAGAATACATATAAGTTTCTAAAATGTTTTACAGCCAGTGATTCTATTTACATAACAGCCTGTGATGCTTGGCCTGAGCTGTGCAGGGCTCACGGGAGCTCTGCGTGTTCATCAAAGGGGAGAACAGACCGGCAGCTATCAGCAACGAAACAGAAGCAAGGAATCCTCTCCAGGTTAACTCCACAGATCGCATCCATTTGGGTGCTCCGCCTGCACTATCACCCCCAGACCCGTGGCAGCACATGTTCAAAGGGCAAAAGAGACCCTCACTTGACCCTCTGGAGGCTGTGCCTAACCTACAGCTAGCAGCCGTATATAGGTGTGGCCTGGGGCGTTCAGGGACCCGCTCGCAGGCACCGTGATGCTCCTCGGAGCCGGATAAAGCTGCTGCCTGCGCGAATCAGCCGGTGAGTCAGCAAAGCCTTTGCCAGGAGAGCAGCAGGCACAGCCGTGGCTGAGGTACCGTGGTCACAGCACAGCAAGAAGGATGTGAACCGGGGTTCCCAAGTAATAGCTTTTTGTTGCAGCTTTTGGGTCACAAAGTGAAGAAATGTGCATGGTTTGTTGGTTCACAGAGTGATTTCACATTTGACCTGGCAAATTCTTCAAAAATAGGAGGAAGGAATAGCTGAAAAATGTTGCAGTGCTGTTAAGACTGCCTGAAGCATTACTCCTGCAAAGGCATTTGAGTGGTGTCAGGCATGCAAGGTTAGAAGGCTTTGATCTTTTTTTAAATTTGGAAACTGCTGGCAAACAGACATGGGAGAATTAGCTGGGGTGCTCTGGAAGCATCTACATCCAGCACAGATGAGAGAGACTGACAGCTAAGAGCAGACTTAGTCGGGAAAGTTTGGTTTTGGGAAAGGAACATCATTCCAAAACAGATGGTTGTGATGCTGGGTTTTTTATTAACGGACAGCTGGCCATGGCACAGGGCCAGTCATGCTCACCACGTAGTTGTGCCTGGGTTTGACAGGCGCAAGAGAAGCAGAGGGGCTTGCCTTGGCACGTGCAACATGAGCCGGGGAGAAAGCGAGGCCGGGATCGCAGGACACGGCATCTTCCACAGCCGTGGTGATGAACAGGAGGTGCGGGGCTTGCCGGGGAGCACAGCCCCTTGGAGCCGGGCGAAGTGGAAGTGAGGAAGCCTGCGGGTCTGAAGCTGGATCAGCACCATAACTGGGAAAGAAACGCTGATGTAAGTGGATTCCTGAATACATCTGTGAGTGGGAAACACTGCTTCACTCCCTCATGCACACATCTCCCCAGAGCATCCCATGCACCTCTCTGCATGGAATAAAAACATACCAAAAGACAAACCAGAAAAGCACTATGCCTCTCCTTAACTGTGCTTGTTCAGTCATCTGACTCGATGGTATGTGTGCAATTGCTTTGCAATATAACAAAGGACCTTTGTTCTCTTGGGTCTAGCCATACTGAATAAATTTCTCAGCTGTACCCTCCTATCTTTTGCTTACTGGAGGCTTGCTCTACCTCAGCTGCTGAAAGATGGAGGTGATATCGATAACCCACATTCACCTCATCGGGGAAAAGCGTAAGAGTAGAGCTGTTCCCTCTGCAAACACCTGCTGTCCTAGCATAGCTCAATTTTGCCCTCACAGCTTTTATTCTAACAGAAACTAGGAAACAAAAAATGTAAAATTTCCATGGTGACCTCACAAAGATAATAAGCAAAGCAAGAGCTGTTCTGTTGGACTTAGATGTTTGACCACTAGAGCTGTCCTGCCCCGCTGAGGGAGCTCAGTCTAGATCCCATGACCATAAACAGCAGAGCAATTCCCCTGGCTCTCGGTCCCTTCTCCTCTCTGCTGTTCCTAGGGAAGTGGCTAGAGAGCAGGTGATTGTGGCTGGCCGTGGCAGCCTGTCCTGGCTACTATTTTGCCAGGATGCCCAGAGGCTTCCCCAGCACACCGGACTCGCTGCCGGCGAGCGGTGCAGTACTTGGGCACGGCTTCGCCTCTGCCTCCCAGACCAGAGCGTGGCCACAAAGGACAAAGGCTCAAACCTCCCCTCGCACCTCTTTCGCTGGACGGGGCAGGGGTGTGTTGAGCGCGTGCATGGCAGCGGTCACACGTACAAAAAGCGGCAAGCCCAAGCGCGTGGTAGAGGGGAGCAGAAGACATGAGGTCTGTGGCCCATCCTGCTGGAGAGAGAGAACAAGTTAACAGAAAGCTGATGGTTTTGCTTTTCCTGTGGCTGCAGGAAGATGAAATTGGCTTGCTTAGGAGTTGTATCATTAGCAAGTATCTGAGGGTTAGCAGCCAATGTACTGGGAACCTTCCCAAGCTCATTAAACTAGGCCTAGGACTTGCATAAACATTTGGGTTTACTGGAAAGCATGCGTGTTTTAGTTGACTGGAAAATGGTAAATTAATTCAGAGCTGGAACCACTTTTCAGCTGCAGACATTGTCATTTGCATTTGAAAATAACATTGTAAATAACACTGTTCCAATGTTCTTTAAGAGCAAATGTGTGATATTTCAACTGAAAATTTGGGAATCCTGCCTAACATGAAGCAGCAAACCATTTCTGCCTGAAATAGATTGTTCTTTACAGCTCCAAAGATTAGAAAGAGATTTATTTTCTCTTGGACAGCTGGTACTAGCTACATGGATGGCAAAAATATTACTTTATTTTTAGAAGAAAATTATTACTAAAATAGTCTGAAGGCTTGAAAAAATAGAACTGGGGTCCCCAAATGTTCAAGTTCTCTAATCAGAATTATATTATTTCTCAATTCTGGTACAAAGCTTTAATGGCATTGTTATTATTTAAACAAAATACTTAAATATTTTGAGGTTCTCCTGCCCACCAACTCATAAAAGGGATTATGTTTTATTTGGCTTAGAGATTTTAAAGAACAAAATTAAAGCCTTGAGCAAGTTCTGCAGAGCAACAGGGAGATACCCAAGCCTGAACTTTAAAAGGGTGTGAGAAGTTGATGACAGCTGAACAGCTCTTAATTGTTAATTTATATGAGGAAGCAGAAAATAGCAGTTACAGGTAGTGGGGGATTGCAGTGGAGAGTGGGAGAGGTCTGAGAAAATGGACACAGATATGGGAATACTGCCAGTAGGTACTCAAGCTGTTCATCATCCCTGGACTAGAAGTTCCATTGCCAGCTGTCCATGGACATTTTACCTGAACTGCCAGTTAAACCGTGGATTCAAGGGCACCACAGCTGGCTCCAGGCAGAGCCAGCCCGGCTCCATGGGGTGGGCTAGCTCCAGCACCAGGCAAACGCACGCCGCTGCGGCCCACGCTCCAGCGCTGGATGAGTACCACGTCATGACTCTACAGCAGAGATGAAAACCATTTCTGCAGCGTAACGTGTAACTGCCTAACCCTGGGGCTGTTGTGTCTTCAGTTATTTCCATCACCCTTTGCCCTCTCTTTCTCCAAGGCAGGCGCGCTGTGTCCCCCCCAGCACTCCCTCCACTGTACAGCTGCATCACCTCCAGAGCAGGAGTGCCTGTGGCAGGGGGGGAAACTGAGGCATGAATTAATTTTATGCAATTTATTTTGCAGGTGGGTATTGGCATGTTTTATGTATAGCTGAGGTACACTTTATCATGGATTTGATCTAGTTGCCTATGGCCCAGTTCTTGGAAGAAGCTGAACCAACTGGATGAAGCCTGGATTCAGGATCTGTGTTGACAATGTTTGCAGTTTAAGGCTGGCCTCAGTCGTATGTGGAGAACAGCACGTGTTCCAGACACTGGTCAAAGGCAGCAAACTGCTGAAAAAATCCTGCCAAAGCAACAGCTGAAGCAACAAGAGCTTTCAGTTTCTTACAACTCCATTTAGCTGCGTGCTTCAGAGCAACTCACTAAGTAGCAAGCAACCGTGCGAGGGGATGCCAAAGATTAAAGGAATCCTGTCGTGAGATAGCGGTGACATTTGCCTGCTGCCTTCCAAGTGACAGCGCGTGCCAGGCGCCGGGGAAGTCGGTGACAGCACCGCAGTAGCAGCAGCCATTTAACCAGCAGATTGGCAGGAACGGGGCCTGCTCTGAACGCAAGACTGCCCCGGCCGTACTCATGGCGTGTCTGATTTGTGAATGTTGTCAGAGGAAAGCATTCTAGAAATTAATTATTTTTTACAAACATTTGTGCACATGTGTACACATTCAAATGGTTCTAGCTCATACATCTACAAGTCTCCTGAGCTGGTGTGTCAGCCCCTGTAGTGGCAAGGACAAGTGACATGGGTGGTTGCGTTACTGATTGTCTCAGAAGCGAACACAGACAGGAGCTCTTTCCCACTTCACAAGTTCCCAGTGACTGTTGTGACCTGATGGAAAGATGGAGCAGCTCCAAATTTCCCACCTGCCAGAGGCCAGAAGACATCTAATGCTCCAGATATCAGCAGACTCATCAGAACATCAGCCCTCTGGCTGGCTTTCCCAAGCTCTCTGAACCCCAGGATTTCCAGGCTTTGCTGCTTCTTCATCCATGTGTGGCTGTGCTGGAGCATATTGAGGTCTGTGGTGTCTGTTGGCCATTCTAATAACCCAGCAAGCATGGTAGTCACCTCTCATCCAGGATAAAGAGCAGTGAAATGGGACTTCATTACAGCAATAAAAACTTTGCAAAAGCGATTTTGGTTTTTTCTTCTTAATTACTATGTAGAAAAGCATTGTTGAATTTATGAATTATATGCCTTACTGCTGTTCCTTACAGCTAGCCTCAGGAAAGCAAAGGTTTTTTTGTGTTCTGATTGAGATGTATTGCTCTAGAGAAACAATCTGGAAAGGCCCTGACTGCTGGGCAACACTTGGATTCATAAATCCTTTTTAGCATTTCTAATTCTAACAACTTTCCAACATTCATACTACTCCCAGCCTTCTGCTCCAGTCATTGTTGGTAAGGCCGCACCTTGAACACTGTGTTCAGTTTTGGGCCCCTCACTACAAGAAGGACGTTGAGGTGCTCAAGCGTGTCCAGAGAAGGGCAACGAAGCTGGTGAGGGGCCTGGAGCACAAGTCTTATGAGGAGCGGCTGAGGGAACTGGGGTTGTTTAGTCTGGAGAAGAGGAGGCTGAGGGGAGACCTTATCGCTCTCTACAACTACCTGAAAGGGGGTTGTGGTGAGGTGGGTGTTGGTCTCTTCTCCCAAGTAACTAGTGATAGGACAAGAGGAAATGGCCTCAAGTTGTACCAGCTGAGGTTTAGATTGGATATTAGGAAGAATTTCTTCACTGAGAAAGTGGTCAAGCATTGGAACAGGCTGCCCAGGGAAGTGGTGGAGTCGCCATCTCTGGAAGTGTTCAAAAAACATGTGGATGTGGCGCTTCAGGACATGATTTAGGGAACATGGTGGTGCTGGATTAATGGTTGGACTTGATGATCTTGAAGGTCCTTTCCAACCTTAGTGATTCTGTGATTGTTCTTAGGTATGCTCAGTTATTTTTAGGGATTTCAAATGGTCAGTCCCAAGGTTCCCAACAACATGAACAATCCCTTGTTAACTAGGAATTCTTGCTCTGTGCAGCAGAAGCATTAATTTAGCTCAGAGCAAGAAAACTTGCAGATAACTGTAGGCTGGAAAATAAAACTGAGCTACACAGTTGCTCTGGAAAGGGTAACAAAATCTTTGGAGATGTTACTACCACCTAGAGAGCGACAGCAGCTACTCAAAACAAGGTGTACATAGGACTGCAAACACCAACCTTCTCTCATATTTCTTTACTGGTACCTATTTTCCCCTCTAACTTCCCCATCCTGTTTCTTACTGCTTTGCCTTGGCTTCTCAAGGTAAAGATGTGCCCAGTGATGTCACAGGCTGATGTAAGCTGGGGTAGTCACTAGACAACTAGCAGGTGGAGCTAGTCCTCAGCTTCCACAGCTCCTCTTGTTCTGAGGTCTCTAGAGCCCTTGTTTTATTTTTTTCAGCTGGTTGAAACAGATGTCTCAGGCTTTAGTTAGATTTTTCTGCATATATAGAACAGAGACAAGGAAGAACGTGTTTTTCCTATAAGAGCAAGAAATCATTTTCTCCCTCTGTAACAGCACTAGCATAGATAATAAGTACTTCGGTATTAAAGATGTCCCTGAATATTGCTTTGGTCACTCAGATAAGAATGATTTATCCCCTCAGATAATAACAAAAATCAGTGTATACTGTTAGAGAGCATTATCTTCTGGAAGCAGGAGACAACACATCTTCTGGATGAGACTTAAAACTAATATGGCTTCTAGACCAAGAATCACTAAAAATTCCCTTTCATTTTACATAACAGATAGGGCAGTTTGTGATTTGTTTCTCCATTCGCTCTAAATTTCATTGGATTGAGAACAGTTCTTTGTCATTTGTCCTGAGCTAGTACTGAATTTGTATAGTTACTCACAAGGGCTTTCCTGC
>NW_010532676.1:20797-61997 GCF_000687285.1 Phaethon lepturus
AATGGAAGTTGTATTTCAGCTGCACTTCAGCAGTGGCTTTTATTCCCATTTGGGAATTAACCCCATCTGTCTTCATGCAGCACTTCAGCAAGGGCTGAGTGCACAAGATGACTGCAGGATCAAGACCAATACCCTGCACATCCAATCTCTTTTCAGACACTTCTGAGTGCAATTGCCACGCATCCGTCTTTGCAAATTCACCAGGCAGGTATCTCACACACACACAATACTTTTTTCCAATAGCATTATGCTTACCTGTCACTAATGGAGACCAACTAGTTCAACCTTGCTTTGGACTCTGGTAACTTTATAATGAAGGCACAGTAATACTGTTGGGCTTATTTCAATCACTTAAGAACTCTACTGACCTTATTTCCAGTAAATGGGGAAATATTATGAGGTTTGCTACAGCTTGTGCAGCAGGTTCAAGATTGCAGTGCCTAGTGATTATATCACACAGATAGAGTTGGAAATTACTCTTTGACATGAACTTCTAAAGCTTTTTAACTTCAAATGTTCTCATAGCTAAGGTTTGCCACAGTTACAAGCTGCTGTCTTGTATAAAATTAGGCCATTTCGAGAAGCAAAACAGTTATGAAATGAAACAAATTTGGAGGTGAGAATTGCTTTCTAATCCTGTCTTCAGTTCATGTAAAGAAAAAATCTTTTTCTGCCTATCCTAAATAATTATCTCTGATGTGAAAGTGAGCTTGTACTGAATGTACAGTAGATGGAGAATCCTGTCAAAAAATATCAAGAAGAGACAGAAAATGACCTGAAACTGAACTCTTCAAGGGAGAAGCAAAACAATCTGTTAGATGCCAAGGAGAAGCCTACATAGAGTCAGTAGTTCCTCTGTCTTCTGTGCTTGTTGTTCAGTATAGGAAAAATAGAATCTCAGCAACCAGCACTTCCACAGCATAAGAACAAATAAAAAGCTAGAAATGCCACACAAGTGGAGGCTCTTCATCATTTATTTCATCTTTGGACCTCAGACATAATGGGGTCATGCCTGAAACTCATGTTCACCCAAGTGTTTGACCTCATTTTTTCATTTCTGTTATGAATGTCTAGAACTCTGACAAGCAAGTTTTGCCAAGTTCTGCAATCCCAGAGTCATGAAGTCCTTCAGACTCCTTGCCTGGCATCTTTAATTCTGCGCTACATCTTACACTCCTGAATTGTGCTACTGAGTCTGTACCAGGTCCAGTAGCCTTTGTACCTTTCCAGTATGCACAGTTGTTCATCTCATTCTAGTATCCTACAGGTTTACACCCAACTCCACAACTGATTTGCATGCAACTCCGACACCAAATACTCAACACCCTCCTTTTCCCCCCAATTCTCATATTCCCTCTGTCTTAATATGATCAGTCACAACTCATGCCAATGTTTCCCATTGCTTTTGGTACAGGCAGTATGGATCACACCTAGCTCCATGCACCACAAGTATCAACCCTTCTGTCAATCTGGGCTTGGATTGACTCACTAGCCTACAGGTGTCCACCAGATACTATCTTACTGTTGTCTAGTCCAGTCAATTTTTCTCCCTCCCCCAACCCAGATTCTTATTATCTAATGTGCTTTCTTTATAATATACACGTAGGTACAAATCCCTGAGCCCATGCAAGACTAGCATTGAGCTGCAGAGCAGTACGGTTAACATGTTAACAAGCAATCACACTTTCCATTGCGGAAAAGCAATGCCCGGAGAAGCAGCTGGCATAAATTTGATGTTTGATTCACTTTGGGCTGTAGTACTAGAAATAAGTTTACAGGAAGGGCACACCTTAAAAAAGGGGGAATGTAATGCAATTGCCATATGTTATTTCAAGTACAGACCCCAAAGTCCCTCTGAAATGTATTTTAAAAACTTTGATTTGGAGATCTTTGGGGACTGAGAAAGGCTGGTACACAGCAAAAAGCAAGTGTTATGGAATCTGATACACCTGACAAGCAAGTTTCTGGATAATATTTTGTGACTGACAAGCTCAGCAATAAAGCATGGAAATAATATCAAGTTGAGACCCTGCAGATGGCAGCAGTACTTCAAATTTCAGTGCCACAGCATTGGATGTGGCAGAATCTGAGCCAGATTCCCATAGCGAAGGTACTGTCGACTATCAGACTCTAAGTGATGCGTATTGCTACTCATCAGCAGGCTACTGATGCTTTCTTCAGTTGGAAAATGTTAAAATTTTCCCCTTCCAAGGAGCAGAAAGATGTTCCTGAGCCTTGTGGAATACCTCTTGGTTTCCAGCATAATCAATGAGCTCTTACCCTGTTTTATCTCAAGTACTGCAGGTGTTATTTTCAAAACAATTTACATTCTTCAGGCTTGCAACAGCATTTGACTTTGTTGGCTCAGAAGCACAGCATAGTGGTACTTCAATAGCAAGTTCAGTTGTAGCAAGATGTTAATGATTGCTTTAAAAAAATCCTTTCAGGTAGCAGATAGCTAGGCCTAAAGACCTCACAAGAGGCAGAATGATCACACAGACCAAAATACCTCTTTATTCACAGCATACAAAAGAGTTTGAAGTGCTATAGTTTGGACATCTGAAATTTTCTGTGCTCTGCACACTTTGGCTCTGCATGGATCCTAAAGGGTCTGAATTTAGATGTAAACACCTCCCTCCCCCCACCCAAGATTAATGTTAATATTAACAATTTTCAGTCTAAGCATCCAACTAATAATGGATTGGGGTTTGAGTAGAGCCATACTCTTCCCCCCGCCAGCAGAAGCAAAAGGAGGGCCAGCAGAGCATACCGAGATACCCCTTTTGGCAAGGTCCAGACTAGGTATCCAGTCTGTTGAGTTGTTCAGAGAGAAGGTCAAGTAAAGAACTGTACTTTCCTTACAAAGCTGGCAAGCAGTTGTCTAAAAATCCTCGATCTGTCTAAAATGCTACAGATACTACTCAGCTCCACTCCTGGCAGCTTTCCAGTCCAAGCCTGAAAGCTCTGCTGAACATCTAAGCTGAGAAAAAGTCTGACTCCCAACCTCACTACTTCCCAGTGACATGTAGAGACTTCACCTGAACAACATGGTCCTCAGCCACAGGAGTCTGTCAGAAAGAGACCCAACATCCTTGTCCATGTGGCCACCTTGACTGCCTATAAACAGAAAGATGCCAGCAAGGAGAGACAGTGCCAATTTCTGCAATGGTTCTGGAGAAGGACCTGTATGAACTGTATCAACTCCTGTATGAATCACCCATAAGGCATGAGGTGAAAAACAGTTCAAGTGACCTGAACTTAGTAATTATCTATATGTACGAGTTTTCCAAGTCCCAGCAGCCTATGACACACATCTTTGAATAAACTGTTTCATTCTCCTAAACTGCCATGGGCAGCTTTCACAGCCACCTGTTGCTATTAGAATAGACTGTTTCAGTTGGAAAGGACCTACAACTATATTAGCTCTCATTCAGCTACAGATAAAGGAGACTCCATAGAGCAGTAAAAAACAGAAGAAATTAGGATTTCAGCCCTGCAACCCTGACAAGATATCCCTACTTATCTAGTTGAATATGAAGTAATTTCCCTTCCCTTTTCTACTCTGTTGACCTAGACTGACATCTTCAGCTTGTGTGATTACATGGGCTCTTCCTTGCTCTTACATCTCCTTTTTGTCCTTCTACCTCATTAGTAATAATTCATCTGTAGCTTTTATTTCCTACCTTTACCTTGTCATCTCTGCAGTTCCTAACACTAAATTTTACTGAGCTACATTCCAAAAAGATAATGAGCAACAAACCTCATAGAATCATAGAATAGTTTGGGTTGGAAGGGACCTTTAAAGGTCATCTAGTCCAACCTCCTGCAATTAGCAGGGACATCTTCAACTAGATCAGGTTGCTCAGAGCCCCATCCAACCTGACCTGGAATGTTTCCAGGGATGGGGCATCTACCACCTCTCTGGGCAACCTGTGCCAGTGTTTCACCACCCTCACTGTGAAAAACTGCTTCCTTAGACCTAGTCAAAATCCACCTTTTAGTTTAAAACTATTACCCCCTGTCCTATTGCAACAGGCCCTGCTAAAAAGTCTATCCCCATCTTTCTTAGAAGCCCTCTTTAAGTACTGGAAGGCCACAATAAAGTCTCATACAAGTAAACTTGTTCAGGCAACCTTACAGTTTCTTTTGTGGTAGTTCCCCTACCTTTAAGAGAGGGATTAGGACCTAATTACATCTATTATTTTACACCTACTCAAGATTTTGACTATAAGCTTTGGTTTTCCTTCCGTACTTCCACTACCAGTAGTAGCAGTGAGCTGCTGTTTTCACTAGCATTGCTTTATATACCTACTTATATTGTAACATATCTAGGGCAAGGACAGTGCCTTTTTATTTTAGGCAAAGTCTTTGCACAGCAAAGACGATGGCCTGACTGATCCTTAGTGAATAGTTGTCTATTTCAACATTGTTCCTAGGGTTCATGCTATTTCTCAACTGAAATCAAAGAGACAACACAAACACAATAATAGGAAATCATTTACTAGCAGGTTAATTAAAACATGGACTGTGAAGTCCAAACTTTTGATTGATGCATGGGTTTCTTCGGGGCAATTTCAAAATTGGATAGGACAGATTTCTTGGGTTATTCAGAAGATTTGTGTCTGAGGCTGTAAACTTTTGCCCACAGTGAAGATCTGTTCAGTAAACAAATAAGTATCTGCTAGTTTGTTTGGACTTGGCATTTTTAGTACAGGGCAGGGCATGGAACACATTTGTAATGTTGCTGGGTGCTTTTAAGCTTGTGCTTCAATAATAGGGGAAGCTATCCCTGTAAATCATCAGGATTCATCAAGATGAAAGGTGCTATGTAAGTTGTTACCAGTTTTGCTGTTTAATATACTGTGAACTGATGAAAAACAACAAGGGAGTGATGGTTACCTCTAAATATAAGATTTGCCTTAGGTGGGAACACTGTTTGCTGAACACTTCACTCACCCACAGTAGAAAACCAGTGGTGGCATTTGCTGTTTTCATAACCACCCAGGAGAATGCCGACTCTGACAGGCTGCTACCCCCGATGGCTAAATAGCTAAGGAGAAGTAATGTGAGAAACAACCCTGCTGAAAATAACTCCAGCCATCATCACTGAAGCACATGGACTCATTCTTGCTGTAGGTCTGTTTCCCCTGCAGCAAAATCTCACCAATTCCCCTCCGATAGTGGTAGCTTGCTGCTCAGGCTCTTTAGCATTGCCACTTTTCCCCCCCCTCCTTTTTTCAACTGTGTTAACTACAGGACAGAGGAAGGGAGGACCTGTCAAAAGCAATGTGCCATTCTGCTGCTGAACTACTGAGCAAAGGGGATATTAACAAAAACTGAAGCTTAGATGCCTAAATGTTCTGGGAATCGGATTCAGAACACTGTTTCCAGTCTACTGCCATTTTGGAAGTCAGGGAGAGAGAACTGCACTGTAACTACCTACTGTGATGGAAAGTCAAGCAAAAAAAAAAAAGAACAAAGGCAAGAACAATATGCTGGAAATCCACATGGGGCTAGTAGTACAACCCAAAAAGATGACCTCATCAACATCCATGTGCAACAGCTAATTCCAGGCAAACCTATGTACCATCTGCACTAGTCAGTCTGCAGGTATAGAACTAGATGAACCACAAAATTCAAGACCTCCCGCGAAGTAAAGCTGTGCTGTGATCAAGAGACCTAGTGACAGCTGCCAGAGCTGAAAAGTTGTCCCAAAAAAGGTAAAACCCTTTTCAGCCAACAAAGATAGAAAGGACAGTGAGCTTACTTAGACTGGGTGGCTCTACATTAGTTATTACACTATGGAAGTGAGTAGACTTGGATATCAAGAGTAATAAAAAAATCCTGATGCATCAAAACATGAGTCATAAGAGGAAACCAAAATAGCTTCTGCTGTGTCTGAACAGTTTCTCTTAATTCTGAGAAAATGAAAAAAACCAGCAAGCATCCTCAGTAGCAATGTAAGATCTGAAGGTATTCCTGTGAAACCACCTGTCAGTGTGGGCAAGAGTGATTAAACACGGCAAGATCTGAGACATGCTTTTCAAAAACCTCAGCAGTCAAATTTTGCAGACTGGTGTATACGTGGTTATTTGCAATTACATATGTATATTATCCTGACTGGCACTCACCATAGAACAACCAGGAGTAGCCCTAGAAGGCACGGCATTCAGATGATAATAAAAAAAATTCTAAGTAAAGCAGGAACAGGGCTATACTTCAGGGCATAGCTTTCTACCTGACATTTTCAGAGGTTTTTAAAAATATCCTCCTTATGCTTACCTTATAGTTGCTACTCTGGATGAGTAGCATGAATTACTGTGTTTTGCCACAGATATTATAAAAACTACTCATAGGAGGGAAGCAGCAATACAAGTGGATTGGTTGGGTTTTCTTTTTAAAATGACTACTAAGAATTTATTTTGCTTTGTGCGGAGACTATGTAGAATTATACTTTGGCTGAGGAGTTAGTCCAGGAACTGAGTTTGCAGCCAAAGAATAACCTGCTTTAGGAATAAGAAAGAAAAATCCCTTGATTAAGTTGTTTACAGTATAAATTTCCAAGCCAAGAAACACAGATGAGTCTGATACAGGCCATCTGGTATGCTACAAGAATTGCAAATATCATTAATTGCAAGTCATCCTTAGGGACATGGTCTAGTGGTGGTCTTGGCAGTGCTAGATTAACAGTTGGACTCAGTGATCTTAAAGGTCTTTTCCATCCTAAACCATTCTATGATTCTACAATTAAAGAAAACTCTGCATCCGGCAGAGTGTTAAAATTCCTGAAGGGGCAAATAGCTTCCCACCAAGTACAGAGTTAAAAATCCCATTGCTGGACCATTGGTCTGATCCCCACTTGAATTTTTTTTCAAAGTTGATGGGCTTCAGGCTGCCGAATGAACTCACATTTATCGAAACAGAAGCAGCTTAAAATTTGAAGCCAAGTACTTTCCAGGTGTGGTAACGGTCAAAGTTGGAAATCTGATGGAGACCCAACTTGTGTTTTTGAAGCTGTTATCTGTCAAATCTGAGGCTGCAGGGTTTGTCTGAACCACATAGTACTGGAGGAGAGTAGCCGTTTGATACTCATTTTCAATAGTAATATTTTCAATACTCATATTTTCAATACCTTCCTTGCATCAGCACTGCTAGGATTCCCAAATAATTCATACTAAAAGGAAACAATATACATATTGTGCCATCTTCTCTGGAGAGGAAGAAATGAGGGCATGTAGAAAAGAGTGAACAGGTTGGGAAATAATTTGAGTGACTGAGCAGAAATTATTTCTGAGGAAAAGCACTCAGCATACCAAAGGGACAGCTAGTATCTAACTAGCCTGAAAGTTAAGAGAAATCTGGTGGCCGTCATGGGGAGGCTGCAATGTATCTGACAGAAATATGCAGTTGCTGAGGATTTCTCACGGAGAAGCTATTACTACACAACTAGAGGCAGGGGCTCAATTCACTTTTCTTGCACAAAGTATAATCAGTGAAACTTGTGCAGGCATGTGCCAATGGGTTTTAAATACTGAAGAGTTGTATCTTACACCAACACGCCCCTAAGTAAGGAAGGCTGAGAAGGTGACCTGGTGCAGCGCAGGTACAAGCGTGCTGCTAGAGAGCCACTGAGAATGGAGCCGGGGACAGAGTCAGGAAAGTTGCTGGAAGGCTGGGAGGTAAGGTGGTGCCGAGAGCACTCCGGCCAGACAGCGCAGGAGACGGGAGCTGTAGGAGTCCGAGGCCCCTGGGAGCTCTGCTGTCCACAGCTGCTCAGCCATTCCTCAGTGGGTTGCTGTCCCAAGCCTCCTTGGGGGATGCAGTAACATTTATTGCAGCTGTGGGCTCCTTCTGTTCTTTGCCTTTCCCAGTTTCTCATATAATCTTCTGCTTTCCTCAGTCCTTTTCTATTTCCTTGCTTTGTCCAGAGATTCCCCCTTGGCTGCATTCTTTCCCTCACTCTTATCTCTGCCTGCCAGCCATTGACCTCAATGGAGGAACAGACTCCTGGAGTAACTTCAGCTGGAAGGGATTTCTAGAGGTCATCAGGTTCAACCTCTTGCTCAAAGCAGGGCTACCTCTGGTCAAGTTGCTCAAGGACTTCTTCAGTCTCCAACAAGGGAGGTTGGACCACATGCTCAAAGAGGCTGTGCAATATTTGATCACCCTTATTGCAAAGGGTATTAGAATCTCCCTTGCAGGTGTGGCCCTCACCTCTCAGCCTTTCGTTGTGCTTTTCCATAGAAACTGTTGCTAGAAGGACCTGATGCAACATGAGAGCAGAATGCAAGTAGAGGGTATGTATTTTTTTATAGTTTGATTATCCCTTTTATAAAGCCTCATATTGCTTTGGACAACTCTTAAGTACACAGTATGGGAAGCAGGGAAAAATGTGGCATCTTGTCCTCTATGCAAGTTTACCATAGTTGCTTTAAAAACTTTAAAACTTGCAGAGGATTTTAGATGTAAGGCCAAGCTCTATCTAATCTCTTTCCAGAGCCCTAAGAAGGGACTTTAGAGTAGTAACAAGGAACCATATTCCCTTTGTACCATGCAGCAGCCACCCAGAAAACATGCTTTTTTTGGTCCCAAAGTGCATTCTCCAGCAGCATGTAGTGCTTTGGGCTGTGCCAGACCTTCTGGAAGTAGAGAAGCAAGCTGTCTCCTGACCTCCTTCCTTGTCCAGCTGCAGGAGTGCACAGTAGAGGAAATGGGCATGTCTAACAAAAGCATTTCTGGAATCTGATGGGTTATGCTTTCTCTGCATCACTGGAGCTTTCTCTGATATGATTATGGATACTGATGGGAATAGCAAGTGCTGATGTTAGCTGACCTACTAGTCCTGGGGCTTCATGTAAAGGTTCTCACACAAAACAGTACCTTGAATTTGGTTTTGTGAAAGCACAGATTCCTGCCCAGTACTGAGAAGAATTGGCATTTTGTTACCTCTGAAGCAGGTAAGTGTTACAGTCTACTGTAATGGATGCTATGGTGAATCCCCAAAGGAAGATGTCCCTTTCCTTGTTTGTGCTGGTATTTTTAACTTGCTGACATGTACTTAGAACTCAGATAAGCTGTTTACACAGCTCTTATACACATATCATCCTTTTCTTCCCTTTTCAGGGTCAGCTATCCTGGAAACCTGGACATTTTTCCCTGTTTGCGGAAGGCGGCTTTAGGACAATCACAGTAGGCAGTCTCAAGAAGAGTTAGGTACACACCAGACAGTTTTAGTTAGTCAATTAAAGTCTCCAATAAAGACCTAACAGCTCTAGCTTACTACTAAATGGCACCTCAAACTTGCCTACTAATCTTTCTTACTCAGCTTACACCTGAAAGTGACTCTTAGAAAGGTTATTAGGGGGAATCTTCTACTGCAGATTCATGAAACAATACTGGGTGCTAGTTTGTAAAAGTTTCCTTCAGCTGGTTTATATCCCATTGAAATGTATATAACTACAAATATTTCTTTCCATTCTGCTACCTTAACCTCAGTTACACTCAGTAAAATGGAAATTCACAGAATGGTTGGAATGTACCTTTAAAGGTAGTCTACTCTAACCCCTCTGCAATGACATCTTCGACTAAATCAGGTTGCTCAGAGCCCTGACCAACCTGACCTTGAATGTTTCCAGGGATGGGGCATCTACCACCTCTCTGGGCAACCTGTGCCAGTGTTTCACCACTCACTGAAAAATTTCTTCCTTGCATCTAGTCTGAATCTACCCTCTTAGTTTAAAACCATTACCCCCTGTCCTATCACTACAGGCCCTGCTAAGAAGTCTGTCCCCAGCTTTCTTAGAAGCCCCCGTTAAGTACTGGAAGGCTGCAGTCAGGTCTCCCCAGAGCCTTCTCTTCTCTAGGCTAAACAACCCCAACTCTCTCAACCTGTCCTCCTGGGAGAGGTGTTCCATCCCTCTGATCATTTTTTGTGTCCCTCCTCTGGACCCTCTCCAACAGGTCCACATCTCTCCTGTGCTGAGGGCTCCAGAGCAGTTCTCCAGGTGGGGTCTCACCAGAGCAGAGGGGCAGAATCACCTCCCTTGACCTGCTGTCCACACTTCTTTCAATGCAGCCCAAGATATGGTTGGCATTCCAGGCTGCAAGTGCACATTGCTGGCTCATGTCCAGCTTTCCATCCACTAGTACTCCCAGATACTTCTTGGCAGGGCTGCTCTCAATCCTTTCATCCCCCAGTCTGTACTGATACCTTGTGTTGCCCTGACCCACATGCAGGACCTTGCACATGGTCTTGTTGAACCTCATGAAACCAGTAGAGGCCTACTTCTCAAGCTTGTCCAAGTCCCTCTGGATGGCATCCCATCCCTCAGGGAGGGTGTCAACTGCACCACTCAGCTTGGTGCCATCTGCAAACTTGCTGAGGATGCACTCAATCCCACTGTCTACATCACTGATGATCGTATTAAGAGTATTGGTCCCAATACAGACCCCTGAGGGACACCACTCCCTGATCTCCATCTGGACATTGAGCTGTTGACCACTACTCTCTGGATGCACTCATCCAACCAATTCCTCATCTACCAAGGAGTCCAGCTTCTGTTGTCCTTAGTGGTAGGTTGTCAGTGTTCATCCCTGTAACATAATCTTCCTGAACAAGTTGACTCCAAGCAACAAGAATGCTGTAGAGACCACCCACATCAAGAAGCATCTACAAAATTTTTGCTCCCCATGCTAAGGGCTTGTCTATGAGTGGAAGTTTACTACACTTAGACATCCTGAAAAGGCTCTTGGTGTGAATCTAGGCTTATATAAAAACAGTTATTCCCTAATGCCTGTCCTGATTATTTTAAGCAGAGACAAACCACAGCAGTAGCTCAGCCAGAAACAGCAGCAAACATGCTGGAGTAAACAGGGTGCTGACAGCTGCTGGTGTTTTACACAGGAGGTCAGAGTCCTACTTTGAGCTGGATTGCTTTTAAATGTTAGTTGCTGCCTGGAGCACTGTTTACAGTAATGCTCCCTCTGAGGTGAACTGTTGTTAGCAACAATAGAAAATTCTAGCTGAAAAAAATTAAATATCATTAGAAACAGCTAAAGAAAGCTGCTTAAGGAAATCGCAGTAACACTTTCATTTCTAGAGAAACACCATTACTTGGCAGTAGTGTTTGTACAGATTAGTAAGTATTTAAATTCAGTTATGTAAACTCAACTATTATTTCAAGGGCAAGGACAATCTTCCAAATATAGTTTATCTACACATATTTTCAAAATAATATATTTACCTGATATAAGTGGCCTATAACAGCTTCTTACTAGTCTGCCCATTTTGCCCCCTTTCCAGCTTGATGTCTAAGTCCAGATGCCTCATCAGCAGGGCTGCTAACCTGAAGGCAAATATGATGTCCCTGAAGTCCTACCACTGAGCCTTTCCACCTCCCAGAGCTCTAGACTCAAGTGGCAGTAACTTGTCTGGGGCCTTTAAGCATCCAGCAGCTGCCAATGGACCAGGTTATGTGACATTTCCAAATCTGTTTTCTTGCAATACATGCACCAAGACTCTCAGCCTTCTCCATGCACAGGTGGGCTTGCCCTGCAACTGAATCCCTTTGCCTTTTGATGCCAGTCTTGGTTTTGGCCCTCACTGAACTGCAGTTCTGCTCTTCCTCAATGATTACCATAGTACTTGTTCTGCCAACGCCAAATGCTGCAGTGAATGGCTATTTTGCCAGGTTTATTGCAACAAATCAGTCTTGAAGAGGTGGAGTTTGAAAGTGTTTAATTACAAAGCCTTCTCATTTCAGCTGAGCTTTAAATAAAGAAACATACCTTAGAATAAGAGCTAAAGAAGAAAGGTGTGCTTCTACAGGAAGGAAAGGGCTGAAAGGTTATACCTGAAAGCTGGGAGTAGGAAACAGAGGACTGAGGTCCACAAGGCAATTTGGAGGATTCATAAGAGTGTCCCACAACACACAATATCACACCATTTGGACATTAGTCGTAATGTCACAACCTGCCTTCTTACTATGAGGGTTACCCAAGGTGCAGATGTCTAAAGACTGCAACCGTGGGTTCACAGGAGTCCATAACAGATAAGGACATGGAGGCTTTGTTTCCTGCTTTACTAGTAGTAATTTGTAATAAAGAAATTCAAATATATACGTATATACTTATAGGCATGCATATATATTATTTTGAGGTGTTATTGGTGTAACACAAACTGCTCCTAGGGGTAGGGCTAACTGATGATAGGAAAGTCTTCCTCCATGAATGATCTGCATCAGAGTCCAGAGTCAGCCAGGTACCCTTGGTGAGGGTCTGGTCTGTCCTGATCTCAGAGAAGCTTGTGCAGAGCAGCTCATCTTGGGTAGATAGCAGGTTATTTTTATGTCTTTGGTGTAGTTATGTAAGTGGGTGTAGGACACCAGTTCCTGGAGCATTTGTTACTGACTTCTGCTTTCTTGGAAGGTCAGTTTATATCACAGTTTCTTTGTTCTCTGCTTATCAAAGACATCTCTGCTTCCAGCTAAGCTTATTGGGGATCTCAGGTTCTCAGCTGAGCAGATATTCTTCTTTGTCAGTATGCTTCCATTGTGACTGCATCACCTTCATGGCTGCTCCATCACCAGTAAAAGCAATATGGGACAGAATGAACTGACCATGATACTTTGTAGATCTGTAGATGTGACTTCCTAATGAAGCTTTGTTGCCCAAGCCCTTGGCTATGAGGCAGTAGCTGGAGTCTTATAAACCCCTAGTTATGAAAAATCAGTCTCTGCCTAGAGGTTTAGTGCCAACGGTATGACACTTACCCCTTGTACTGTCATGTGTTATCTAAGTGCATTGATTTCCTTTCAGTTGCAAAGTGTTAAGAAATTTTAATGCAAGAGTATGTTTTAAAGCCATGCAGGTCTCCTGGAAGGGGAAAATCTTGTCCATAAGCAATTAGTCAAAATGAACACATATCTGCACAGCATGAACCTACATAGTCAGTGCTACTGAATGCTCTTTTCTGGCAGTGGAGATTCAGATTCCTGTATACTTAGTCTCAGAGGAAAAAATTAATCTGCTTTCTTATCGCTTTTAAGGGTGCCTGCAACACACAATCAATACATACCAATTGCTGTCCTACAAATCAATTTGGTTGGTGTGGAAATGTGAGAAGCATCTGTTGGAATCTTGTGTTGTTATACTGTCACTCAAATACCCAAGGTATAATCCAAGGGTTATATGATACCTTATTCCTTCTGATTTCATGGGAGATACTTTCAATTTGAAAGAACCCAGCATCACACAAGTTTGCTCTGACATTTCAGGGCTCTAGCCCATTTACTCTTTCACCTTATTGATCAGCGGCCATTTTTGCCACTTTTCTGCATTCCTACAGGGCAGAGTGGGAAGTTACCTTGCAATAGTAATAGCACTGGAGAATGTCCACTATATTCTTCATTCAGCAGCTGATACAGGTTCACTGAACTAGATGTGGTCCTGGTACAGCCTGGCTTCCCATCTTACACTTCAGATGGGTGAGGAGACGTGACACCAAGGCTAAGAACAGAACAGGTTGGGAAAGAACATCACCTTCCCCACCATATGCTCGAGTCTCAGGGTAAATATGAAACAGTCTAGTTTGTGCCAAAGGAAACCTGACTGAGAAAAGCCACCCTAGGTACAGGGATACCTGGAAGAAACGAGGCAGAGTCTTTAGAGTTAGTGTCCTGCAGAGAGTTTGTTTTCCTCCAGACACCATCCTCAGATGGATCTTTGTGGAGCTCTTCTGTCCCCAGGATTGCCTCCCAGTACAAAGTGTGATGTTTATTATAGAAACCAGGGAAAGGCAAGACCTATTTAATTATCTAGTTTTGCATTCAAATTAGATGTGGTCCTGGTACAGCCTGGCTTTCCATCTTACACTTCAGATGGGTAAGGAGACAGGAGACCAAGACCAAGATTATTCACTACCACCATTTATTACCCAAAATATAAAGTTAGACAAAAGAATTGTAATTCATATTCCTCCTTCCCTGAGGGAATATTCTATTCTTATTGATTAAACCATAAAACACTTATCTACAGGAGAAACCCACGTCATCACAATAAATTTAACACCTTTCTCTATTCAGAAATACTGAGCAAATTCCAGAACAAGATCTCCTAATAAATGCAGAATTTTGTTTTAACACCTCACATTTCTGAAAACAACTTAAGAAAATTCAAGCCCAGACCTGCATACTTATACACAACAGTAAAAAACACAGAAAATTCAATATTCCTCAGTTTGGCTATTAAATGCCATAGACCTTGAGTGTTTCTCATATTTGCACCGTGCTGCAGAGTAACATAGATCAATCCTAGAGAATTATCCTAGACATGTAAATCTCTAGTTTCCACAGTTGAGCAGGGAGCTTTTACTAGAGTGAGATAAGGAATGTGTAGAAGTGCAAGTAGCCTATAGGTTGCTTAAGCTTGAAGTACCCCCTGAGGAAGGCCTTTGGCATCTCCTCCACAAATTATAGAAGGGTGGAAGCAGCATTTCTGTGGTACCTATAAAGCCTTGAGTTGTTTGTTAATGCCCGACCTGTTCTCAGCTGCTGACCTTATCTGGCAGTATAAATTTGACCCCAATAGGTCAAACTATGCTTGCACCAGCTCTGTACTGTTCGATGGCTTTGATATTCTTAGGGTGCTACATCACCTGATCTAGCAGGCACTTGCTGTAATAAGTCAAATCTAAATCAGAAGGATGAGTTGGAGAGGCTTAACTGCAGTGAACCAAGACTGCAGCCATAACTTAACTCTGGTTGCAGTTTAAGCTGCCTCAGATTGCCTTTAACTGCTTGCAGCTTCACTTCCCGATTCCAAGAGGCTACCATCCCTTCTGATATGCCAAAGCCACACGTGTATTCTCTTCCTAGCCTAGTCCAACTGGAGTCATCCGATGTTAAACATATTTATGCCAGCCCAGATCATTTTGGCTGAAGGGGGTTAGGGAAGAAGTAGTATGAGTAGACAAAGAAAGGTAAGGACAGAAAAATAAATGTAGAAAGTACAGTACATATGACTAACTGAAACCTAACAGGTTATTTAGAAGATGGGCTGTTGAAACACTAAGAAAAGCAAAAGATTGCCAAGTGATTTTGCAGGGCTTAAGTTGTGTTGTACAGTGAAAGAGCAAGACTTAATATGACTATTAATTTACATCTACTTTTGTTTAAGATTGGTAGATTACTTGCACCTTGGCTATAGAGTTTAAAGGAGAACAGAATTCACTATTATAAAAGGTTACACAAGACAAAGCATGACATCACAAATTATAGGGACAGGGAATTTCTACAGTTCTCTGGATCTCCCAGTAAAAAGCATCTTTTTGTACACAACTGAATACAGTTATACAGGACACAGTAAGTCCCCAAACCAAATTTGGAAAACTGAGTGAATAAACTCAGCTTTGTGTGGCATAGCCTGAAGGAGACCAAAATCAACCATCAATCACCCAACATAATTATGATGTTGTTACTACCACAAAACAGTCAGAAGAAAATGAAAGTATAAAGACAGTTATCAGTTAGAATAAAAGGTCTCTTCCACCTATCAAAGCTACAACAAAGACAGAAATTAGATCCAACATAGCAGATTCCAGCCAAATTCTTTAAGTCAAGACAAGATATTTTTGTGGAAGGTATGCCAAGTTCTGGTAGAAGTGGTAGGTTTTCCAGAAGAATTGATTAGCAAGATCCAGTTGATTATGTTAGACAAAGTATGACAAGATTATTGCAAGTATCCCATCTAAAAAGCTACATCAGTTCAGGGTTTTTTTGGGGGAGGGGGGTGGAGGGGGCAGGGGAAGCTTTAACTGCAGAGTCACAAACTGTCTCCATTTGATTAGAATACACTGAGTATCACAGCCCTGAGAACTTGATTTGTGTGATGCATGGGTATCAGATAAACTCATTACAAGTACTCATCTCTGAAAGAGAACCAAGTGTATTGACTGAACTAGGAATTACACTACCCTTAAGGAAGCTAGGCAAACAAGGCAAGACCTGCCTTCATCACAGTTTGGTGTCTAATACAGGCCACTGAGGCAAGGCATACAAGACAATTTTATTGTTGCACTGCATTTTCCTCAGAATCCACGGTTTTTTACTTATTCTGGCAAGTAGGTAGTAAATAGCATTGAGTCACTGCATTCTCTCTAATGCAGCTTCCTTCCCTTCTTTGATCTATCATCTAGGCTTAAACACCCATTTTCACACTTAGTCCAGCACTTTTCCCTATTTATAATCACCACAGGAATTAGCACAACCCAAACACTTTTCCAGCAAAGTAAGGCCCAAAGACCCAAACTGATACAAAACTGGTATTTCACTCTCATAGCAGCAGCCAAAGTCTGTTTTGAGACGAGACTCATGTCTCCTACCAAGGAACTGCATCAGGCCACATGGCAACAAAGCAAATGACACCTGCAAACAGGGGTACAGTCACACAGCACCCAAACAAGAAGAGCCAGGGCAACCACAGCCACCCATTGTACCTGTGGAAATGAAAGCAGTCCCAGGGCAAGCCAGCATGAGGAACCCCAAACCCCCAGACACCACAGCTCCAGCAAGCCCTGAGCCCCACACCTGGGTTTAAATGCAGCTCCAGGATCAATGGGTGGATGGTGCATGGGTGGAGGCCCATGTGAGGCTGATCAGGGTGATTAACGCCTGCTGACCTGCCCAGGCCCTGCCAAAGCCAGGCACCAGTCCTCCGCGGCTTTCTCTGGGGAGGGAACAGTGCGTATACGTCTGAAGGGAGCTGAGGCAGCACATTCATGCTTTGGTACAGCTTAGGCACAGTCAACATTTTTGAGGTATCTCCATATAAATATGCTCTTGGATGTTATTTATGTTGAACCTCACAAGTGAGGAAAAATAAGAAATTAATGCCACTTTTGAAAGGTGAAAATAGACAACCCTTTTCTTCAACTGACTGTGGTCTTCACATACTTGTCTCCCTGGTCTAGGTTGTAATCTGCCACAGACACAGGAAATACTAAGCATAGGGAAAAAAATGTCATCCGAAGATAGGCAGCTAGCCCTGAGATGTGAAGGGTGAGTTGTTAGCTGCCCATATATCATCAGATTCCCCAGGCATTTCAGGAGCCGTCCAGCTCTAAAGAGCATGTGTTAGTGCTTGTGCAGCATCTAGTACACAACTGTTTGATGATAAAATGTTTGGTGGGGATTGAAAAAAATCAGAGATTTATCTATGACCTGTTTTACCTGTTCGGTCTTAACTTACTTGGAAAAGGAATTACAGTCCTGTGTGATGTACTGTGTTGGCTTTTCTGGTCGAGACTTTATTGACCAAGTGTTCATCTGGGCTGAAATACTGCTGCTCTGACAACATACCCCATCTGCCTTGGTAACCTCAAGGGAATTTGAACCACCTTGTGCTGGCAAGGCATTATGTCTAATAATCTAGCTGGGGGCATGATATTAACTGCAAGACAACTGTGAGACAGTCATGAAATATCATAAAGAATGTTGAAAGACTTCATGTAAGGACTGACACATCATCTCTGGCTTATTAGAAACCCTTTGAAATTTGAGTGTATAAAGGCTCCCGGCTATGGCTCCATCTTTGGAGGAAACTGGAATATCAGAATCTCTCTCCTCCAGCATTTTGCTTGCAAAGGAGGTAACAAGATCACAAGAAACTCTGTTGCGCTAAGTCTTATTGAGGTTGTCAAGAGTGACCGGCAAGGAAGGCAAACTTCAGTTTCTTGGGCACGGCAAGAAACGTCTTACGCTGCGAAATCACTGACCTGATTTCAGGTGTTGATTGCCAGAAAGTGAATTGGCTTTTGACAGCTTCCCTTCACCTGAGCAGGTGCTGGCCGGGGTCGCACCGAGGCGCAGGCCGCTTGCTAATCGCCCGCTCGCAGGGCGCTCTGCGTCAGCGACGACAGCATCCCCCGGATTAGCAGCTTCTTGGCTTTGTCTTTGAAGGGAGGTACGTACAGGTGACAGAATCTCGAAATGCTGTTTTTCTGACTTAATAGGCAGGTGAGGATTCGTGGTAATATTTTTCTTAATAAAAGAAGCACGGTACAAGGCAGGATGTAGGACAGGCTTGCATAGACAGTAAGTTCCTGTTTGTTATTAAATGTTTTTATGGCGGTAGCTCAAAGAAACCTCAGCCAAGAGAAGAAAACCTTCCTTTCAGACGTGCAGGTGTGCTCCTAGAATTAGTGATCCGAATTAGAGGTGTCAAGTGATTGAACGGCTCACAGGCTGGATCCTGCGTACACGGGATGCTTAAATAGCCCACACAGCATATTCAGAATTTGAGTTAAAAGAAAACTTTTTTTTTTGGTGACTGAAAAGATAATCTTTTAGATATAAGCTCACTGCAAAGTGGCACAAGGTTCCCCTTCCCAAAGCTGCAAACTGGGTCAAATGGGGACTGAAATCTGTGAATCTCTTATTCCTTATTTTGGTAATTGGGCTATAGATGTATGTATTGACATCCAACTACCTACATGTATGACTCTTCAATATAGATTAAAAAAGCCACATCAAAATACCTTCAGGGTTTTAAAGTTCAGATCTCAAATCTTAGGACATTTGAGAATTCAAGCTGCATATGCAAGTCAGATTTAGCACTGGTGCATATGCATTATGAGATAGATGTGACAACGTACAGTTACGTGACCTCATGGGTTTTTCTCAGAACATTTCCCTCGTCTGACCCTAAAAGCAACTTGTTTTTCTATTGAAATGATACTGACTAACATCATGCTTAAGTAAAAATACTGTTTAAAAATGTTATTAGTGTGGGTAAAGTAGGCCTTGTTCTTTCTTCTCCCTGATTTTGAGTGCAATGGGAGAACACAGCAATTTGCTACTGCAAATTGCATCATCCCTAACTAATAGCAGGTAAAACAATCATTACCCTTTGGTGTAAATACCTGCTCTGAGAGAGAAATTCAGAAGAGGTCCCTAACAAGAACCAATTAACTAAGTACCTCTGATGAGCTTCAGTAATGTCCTAAGAGTTATAAAGCCCTACTCTCCCTTGGGAAAGGAGACGGAGAAGAATCGTTTGGCTGAGCATAATCTCATTTTAAATGAGATTATAAGCATGCTGACTAACTGATCCAATTTTACTACTGCATATACCGTGTGCTGTTCCTTGCTTACAAAATCGTAACTGCTATTGATGTCATCAATAGAAGTAGTTATTTCATTTCTAAAGCAACAAAAGCCATTTTCTCTACCACAGTTGCAAGAGAACTCCACAGGATAATATGATCATAATTAAAATGATAATAGATCTTCCAACAATTTAATTCAAGCAACTCACCCTTGCCAAAAAAAAGAGAGGAAGGTAATAAATGTAGGGAAAAAACACTTCAGGGGTAGGTAAAATGTTCCACAATTTAGTCAGGGCTGCAGTAACCCGTGCTTTGTGAGGACTGGGAGGGGAGGCCAGAGAGGATAAGTGTTAAAATTGCCAGATGAAGCTGACACCTGAATGCATCCCTTCAGCTCTGTTCTTGTGGCCCCTGGTAAACTAAAACCGTGTATGATACTTAGGGAAAATCAACATTGCATTCACTCATTTACTTTTTCTCACGTTGCATCCTCCAACTGTGGTGCTTTTTTTTGTACTTTTAAAAAGCTTAGAAATTTCAATTTTTTTGATAATATAATTTATACTTTTTCAGGTTACAACTTTACGTATTATACATTTTTCCTGCTTTTTCCATGCTTCTATCCTATTTATTCCACAAATATTTTCTATCCCCTTTATCTGTTTACCTCTCATCCCTTGCTTCCTTTTCTAAGTGAAAACAGACTCAATATATCTTTGCTTGATGATAATCTTTAAATTCCGCCCTTTGTTTACTTCGCTTTGAGCTAGCAATTACTGGATGAATAAGAACCTGCCAGTAGAATTATGTCATTAATTAACAGAGAAAGATAGAAAATTCCCAATGTGATTGGGAAAGACAGAAAAAGTAAAAATAAAAGCCTCGTATGAAGCAGTATAGCCCTCGTGAGACGTGCAGTTATCACACTGGTGACTTGCCCTCTCGTGGTCATACTGCCGCAAGAGCAATCCCTTATTTTAATTACGGGCAGGCTGCTGTTCAGCTAACACTTGAGCATTTTGGTTTGGTAAGACTGGTTTTAAAGCGTGTGTCAGAGCCCTAACGTGTGAGTTTGCTGAGCAAGAACCCTGCTACAAGGAGCGAAACATCACTTAGGAAAAAGTGACATCAGGTGTCAAACTGTCCCCACAGTCTTGGGGACAGTTGAGTTAGTTTTTGTGGTGTATCCTGGAAATACAGACCAACATTCCCTATTCAGCAACAAAAAGGACTTCATCAGATGTTTGTGTATATTGTCTACAGACTCTCGATGTTATATGCTGAATCCTAAAGCTAAATAAACAGACTTTGGAAGACCTAAGACATAATGACAAGACTTGATTTCTTTCCAAATGTCAGATGCCATTTCTGATCCGCAGTTGAACAGAGATCAGAAATACAGATTTAGTCTACAGGTAAATATCGTTGATTAGTTCCACAATTGATTCTTATTGAAAATAACAAGGTACATTTTTTTTTTCTAGGAAAAAGTACTCTGATTTAATTAGGAATATGCAATTATGTTCTTCTTTGGGTTTGAATGGATAGTACACTAATTTTAGACACTGAATCCAAAATTATCCATACGAGATGAATCAGTCATCTTCATTTATATTCAATTTGAGCTAGGCATCACATCTTTGAGTCATTGTAATTTCTGCCAGAATTGAAGGTCCTGATTGCGCTTGCCACAAGTGTGCTGAACCATGCAGAAAGCAGCATTACATCTGCTGTTACACCACTGGTTAAAATGCGTTTTAATCCCCTAAAAACTTCGTAACACCATTTTCATTCTCTATACTTACACATACCAATAGATGCAGAAGGAAGTTTTATTTGCAACTTAAAATCTCTGAAAGTGATGACTATGGTTTACACAATTTCACAGAACGTCTTTGGTGCCCATGATTCAGGAACTTGGCCTTCGTGGCAAGTGCAGTCATACGGCATCGATAAAGAAAGTTGCATCGGTTGAAATTTAATGGTCTTTATGCTAGAAAGTGTGCGAAAGGTTATTAGATTAATTATTAAATAACAAATGCCTAGATGTTCGCAAAAAACAAGGTCAGAAATTCTGTAACTTCATTTTTGTCCTACCCTTGTGGATTCTCCAGGAGATCCATGGATTTCTTGCACAGGGTGCCCCAGTGTGGACACAAGAACAGTAGTCCCACCGAAATTTTCATCTTAGTATTAGGGCTATGTAGCCGCAAGGCTGCCATTCAGTGTAAAATCCACAACAGCGCAATGCCGTTTCCTGCCTATTATTACCCCAGTTGTATTTGTATGTTTTATTATTCTTGCTTGAGGTTTTTAACCTCAAGTGTTTGTCTTGATAGTGTTTCTCTATCAATCAGATTTCTCTCAATTTTTTCTCCCAGAGCTTATCTCCAATCTGCAAAAAGATCTTGATTTCTGATTCTGTCATCCCACATGTGTGTTTTTCACAGCTGGGTTTAAGCTGGTTCATTGCATCAAGCCACGTACCACCTCCACATAAATTTATATTAAATTATTCAAATTATTGCAGGCTGGAGAACTCCTAGCCACTGTTAGAGATGACGACCTCACTGTCTCAATGAAGTAGGGTTCCTTGAGTTAGAGCCTAACTGCGGCCTTTTTTGTTCTCTTAAAAGCGTGTTTTCTTCAGGCTGGTGTATTCCTCCTCGCTTATTGCTGTCCATATGCTCACCATAGGGGCACCAGTGGCACCAACTTGATCTAACAGCAGGCTGGTAACTCTGGAGCTTAGGGATTCCTGTCTACATTTGCTGGGTCCCGATCACCTTCCCTGCCAGCAGCAGGAAGGGCAGGGGAGAAGGGTCTAACACATCCTTTTTTCCATTACAGTGCTCCTGGAAAATGCCCCCAAAGCAATCCTATGGCTAGTTATACCAGCTGTGGAGCTTCTTTGTCTTTACAGGACAAGACAGAAAAGCAACAATTTCAGGATAAGTTCAAGCCTGAAGTTAGAAAAATCACCATAATGCAAATTGTCTACTGAATCAAGCTTCCATGTTTTTCACACAGACGTCAGTAGAGCAGCCTGGTATTAGTGGCTGGATAACCACAATTACTGAATAGTTTTCTTACTATGGATACTTTCTCAGCTAAAATATAACAGCTTAGCCTTTCAAATCAATCAAAAAAGATTTAAATAGATGGACTTAAAATAAGACTGGAAGATAGGTGCATAAAACTGCTCTGAAAAATTTGGGCCATAGTTCATATAGCTTTGATTATGCACTTCTAAAGAAGGGAAGTGCTCATTGAAGTTAATTAATATTTTGGTTCCTTATCAACTCGTGGATCAGAACCCTGATATAAACACAGCTGGTGTGTGTTCAACCACATCTTCTACTGCTCTGCAAGTTCTAGGATATCATTTAATGAGGAGGTCTTGTGAGGATGTTTATCAAGTTAGCTTGAGTTTGGCAGAAGTAGACGACACAAGCACTTTACAATAGAAACACACATAAAATATGCTTAAAGTTTTTAAACTACCCCCACCCCGAAACAATTTAAACAAGAAGTTGTAGATTACATATTGCATAAAATACCATAATATTTATAAATTGCATGTGAAATTTGTGGGAAATAGTTAATCTGTTGATAAAAAAGTAATTAAAATTTTTATTTACTTTCACATTGTAGTACATCTGTTTTACTTTATTTTAAAATTCTGTTACTGCAGATTAACATTTGATGTCTATTCAAGCTTTCCATGCGTAACTTCTATAGGAACTGTGGCCCTGCCTAGGATATCACCATGCTGTACCATGTGTGGCAGTGAATTGGATGTCTTATCCATAAATAGTTCAATGTTGTTTCAAAAAAAAGGAATTATCACTCCTCTTTATAGAATTTCTCCCAAAAAAATGGAATTTGGTTAATCTCAAGGTTAGGCAATACAAGAAGAAATATGAAAAAGATCTTGGAAGTGGGTGCAGTCCTCATTTCTCACTTGTCATCACTAGGTAAATACCAGTTTCCTTCTTGTCTACAATTCCGTTTTTCTTTCAGAGAAAATGCAGACATCTGGGACAATGATGTACTGTTTGGTCTCTCTCTCCATGTTCAACACAGAATTACTGCAAGACAAAAGCACGGTCAGAGAGCATGACCATAGGACACAGCAAGCATCTCCATACCTTGCAGCCACAAGCACTTGAAAGATGCAATGACTATTTTGTCCGAATTTTGTTGTTGTTCATTGACATTCAACCTTGCGCTGGACACCCAGGCTGTGATGCAATTAAAGTAGAATTCACTAAAGGAACAAACAAACAGCAGAAAGTTGTCTAGGCAGCCTAATGAGAAACAGTGAAGAGAGAAAGACAGTTTAGACTCTGTTCTCACCCCTCAAGAGTAATTGGAAGTGACCGTCTCACTCTATATTCTGGGTACTAATTTCTCTAGAGTTTAATCAAATCAGATCAGCCCTTTTCTCTTGAAGAGCTCTGCACACCGAGCATGTGCTTCCATTATAATGCCGTCCTGGTTGCCAGGAGCCAGGCTGCCTTTTAGTTTAATCAGTGGAATTTAATACAAATTGGTAGAGTAACTCCTGATTTTATTTACATTCCCAGCCCTGAGACTGAAGCTCTGAGCTCCTTTATGGATAAAAGTTTCCTCTACGTTGGATCAGAGACTGTAAATCATTCCTATTGACTTTAAAAATTACAGTGTTGAACTATGTTTTATATGGTGGTTTTGTTGTACATCCTGAGTTTATACGCTTATTAGACCAATATCAGATTGTGGCTGAGACAAAACCTTTGTGATTATCTTATTTCACAAAATACACAGACTAAATATCCATATGACTGATAGGGATTGTCTATGGAAATTGACAGTCTATGGGAGGACTTAGCAGAGTAAATATGCCTTTTGGTTTAGTTCCCTCTACTACAGCATTACATTCTATGTAATTGAAGCTACTTTTTATTGTACATTAAAATGATAAAAATGCAGCTCAAACAGCTTAAAATCTCAAGTCATGTTAAATGTGTTAACATATCCTTGGCCACATCCAAAGACGCATGCCCAGCAGAGTGAGGGAGGTGATTCTGCCCCTCTACTCTGCTCTGGTGAGACCCCACCTGGAGTCCTGCATCCAGCTCTGGAGCCCTCAGCACAGGAAAGACATAGATCTGTTGGAGAGGGTCCAGAGGAGGCCTCAAAAATGATCAGAGGAATGGAACACCTCTCCTATGAAGAAAGGCTGAGAGAGTTGGGGTTGTTCAGTCTGGAGAAGAGAAGGCTCTGGGGAGACCTTATTGCAGCCTTCCAGTACTTAAAGGGGGCTTCTAAGAAAGCTGGGGACAGACTTTTTAGCAGGGCCTGTATCGACAGGACAAGGGGTAATGGTTTTAAACTAGAAGAGGGTAGATTTTGACTAGATAGAAGGAAGAAATTTTTCACCATGAGGCTAGTGGAACACTGGCACAGGTTGCCCAGAGAGGTGGTAGATGCCCCATCCCTGGAAACATTCCAGGTCAGGTTGGACGGGGCTCTGAGCAACCTGATGTAGTTGAAGGTGTCCCTGCTCATTGCAGGAGGTTGGACTAGATGACCTTTAAAGGTCCCTTCCAACCCAAACTATTCTATGATTCTATGATTCTATGATATGTGTACATACATACACCTACAGATATATGCCATAAGTCTTTATTAAAGATCTATACACAAATGTTTCTGCCTACCCTTTGTCAATGATGGTCATCAGTTGTATAGTGGAATATTGCTATTCGCAAGCAATATAAAATGTGGAAAAGTAAAATTAGGATAACTTTTTTAGGAATCCAAGTTTGACAGTTTACTTTGCATTTAGTGACATTTATTAGTGAGTTAAGCCGAAAATTAGGATAACTTTTTTAGGAGTCCAAGTTTGACAGTTTACTTAGCATTTAGTGACATTTATTAGTGAGTTAAGCCTTTGATACACTATCTTGCATTGTTTGAAAAACCTTTGTTGAGAAGCCAGAATACTATACAGAACCCAGTACATGCTGGATGAGTGGTGCCTGCTACTGTGATACTTGCTATTATTTTTTTTTTCCAGTACATACATTTGAGTCCAGCAGGCTGCCTGACTTACGATATAGCATTCATAAAGATCCTAAAATAACTTCTGTCCTCCATTTGATATTTACTTTAGGAGCACACAAAACAAAGGCTAGGGAAATGCTGCCACGGGTAATATTGGCAGAAGTTAGAAGTTTCCTGTCCCTAGGGGTTCATGGCATCATCTCTTGTAAAGCTGGTACCTGTCACCTTGATGCTTCCTCACACAAGGATTGTCTACTTAGTCACAGTTAGTAAAGTTCAAGTAAAGGAACTAATGCGTCAAAGGTGACAAACATTAAATAAAACTTCTCCAGATGCTCTCAGTGACTCAGGGGAGAAAAAAAGAAAGCCTAGGGATAACTGATATGTAAAGTGAAGAACTAAGGCCACTTTGCTTCTGATGGGAACATTAATTTTATTTTCTGTTTAATTCTGAGACTAATATGCTGTTCTTTATGTACTTCATGTGTCTAGGTGAATTGACTAAACTCCCAGATTAGTCCCACAGCCCTTGTAATATGAATAAGGAGAACTTCAGTTGAAATCTGTGGCATTGCCTGAATATCAAAAACTGGCCATAGAAGAGAATAGCTCTTTTTGTTACGGTCAAGAGATAGTATCAAATTGTCTTTAATATTACCAGTGGCAGTTAGTGTTGGTTCAGATCACCCAAACGAGAGCTTTGACTTGCAGGGAAACAGAGTAAGGTTGTGCTGAGAGTGTTTGAAAATCCCACTGAAGATGTGCCTGTTCAGAATGAGGAATGTTTTTTATTTTACTGTATTTCTGCTCCTGCATTACTCTCTTCTCTGGAAATGCAGCTCCGGTTACGTTGCCAAGTTCCTACGAATCTGGACCGGAAGTGATGTTTATAAATAAGATTAATACATCAGAGTTCAGAATTAAGTCGCCTTTAAGAAAACATTGCACAGCCTCAGTAAAAACACATTGTCGGTGTTGTTCCTGTTTTCCACCGCCCACCGCAACCCTCTGAGAAAACACCATTGAACGAATCGGAAGAGAAGAAGCCCGAGTTTTATTCTGTGAGAGGTAAAATATAGGAAGCATTTAAATAAAGCAGTATTCCCTTAGCAACTTCTAAGCTTTTCTGCCTGATGCAGAAACCCAAAGTGACGGTTACAGCATGTGCACGGGAGGGTGCAGGGGGTGAAGCAGAAAACGGGCACCGATACAACCTTATTGTGGCATTTCCTTTCCGTCGTGCTCGCAAAGCAGGAATTCCTCCATTCTCGGAGCCGAACACCTGCCCGAAGCTTGCTCGCTTGCTGCTGCAGTTCCGAGTCGCTCTGAGGGGAAACCCTTGCCGAGGCTGAAGCCAGCGTGGTCCTGAAGTTTCCCCTCTGGCCACTAGAGGCTAGCACAGCCCCGCTTTGGCCACCCGCAGCGGCCGGGCAGAGCGACCCACGCCGGCCCCCACCCTGCCCCGGAGGCTCCCGGTGCCACAGAAGCTCTTCACACCCGTTTAGAGGCTGGCCCTTGCCTCCGGACAAAAGTGCAGCTCACCGGCACGTTGTCCTGCTTCAGAAGGACCATTCGAGAAAGAACGGAGCCGCGCAGGACGGCCTGAGCCGCGCTGCGGGGTGTTAGCCCACCGACGCGGTTACATGTGCGGTTATTTCGGCGCAGGTACCGGGGTTGATTGTACTATGACGTAACATCTCTTAAGAAATGGGTAAAACACCAACAACGCTACCTGCAAAGCAACACTTTGAGGATTTTAGAAGATCAGATTCTAAATTTGATCAGATTCTAAACTTGAAGGTGATCTAGAATTTGATCTAGAAGATCAGATTCTAGATTTTAGAAGATCAGATCAGCAATCGAAATGAAGCAAACGCTAGGGAAAAGAAGCTTAAAAACATTTTCCTGGAGTTAAAAAAAAAAAAAAAAGCATACCTTAGTCAAGTTGGATTCATTTTGAAATTCTGCTTTTCGGAAAGTATTTTGTACTGGTATTGGCATCTCTTTAACGTTAGTGGTATTTCTTTAACAGTTGTGATTTCAGGTGTTTTTGAGAATAAATCATAAATAAACAATAAATAAAATGTATTCTTTACAAGTGTAGAGATTTTTTTACATGAAAGACAGAAAACTTAAGCTAGAAGAATATCAGAAAACTTTACAAATTCAAAAACTTGAAAATCAGGAATTGCCAGAATCAAAGTGTGTATGTTATCTTGATTTGGTCCATGTGTGCATACATGATGACAGTCATTAAATTAATAACCATACGGTGCTTCTTCTAAGGACTGGAGACCTCATTTAGTGAAATGAAACAGTACATGAAACAGTAGTTAGTTATTAGCTACTTTTCTCCACTTCATCACATGTATACCCCTCTGCATTATTTACTGGACAAATCATATAAACTCTGCTTTCAATATAGAATGGTTGTTTATCTCTTCATAGCACCTTCTGTGTTCATATAATCATATAATTTTCTACCCGCAGCTGATGAACTTTGAACTTTTCCTTGCAGCACCTAGAAGGCCAGATGATCATATTCTTCTTTTGTGGATATGAGGCTGAGCCACAGAGGGTGAAACCAGCATTTCTCAATGAAATTAATTAATCTCATACTCCATATGAGAAAGCGGTTCTACAGACTTTGGTGGATCTTGAGCATCTTGAAATGCATTTTATGTTCAAAGCCCAAACTATCTTTCGTTACTGTAAGTGCTCACCGTCCTTGTAGGATGCATCCCAGATTTGGGAGCCAGAAGAAACACGAACATTTGTCCCTGCGTGATGCTGAATAGATGGGTTGGAGCCCATTTCTTTAAAATGGTGCTCAGCTGCCTTGGGCAGTCCCTTCTCATCTGTCTTGTGACCCCTGGCCTGTCCTGTCACTTTGGGCATCTCTGCAATAAATAATGTACAGAAGGCATTCCTGACACAAAGGCTGCCCGCCTTACCTAATTTCAAGTTCTCCCTCCAAACCAGTGGTACACCAGGTGTGGGAAAGCGAGTACAGATTCCGCCTTATGCTACACCACGATCACATCACCGAGGGGCACTGTTGTCTTTGGTTAAAGTACCAGCCCTGGAAAATGATGGTTTGGTGAGAAAGGATCTCTGTACCCAGTCCTGGCACTAGCCAGACAAGCTGCCCTGACCCATCAAGATGGCCCTGCCCTGACATGCAGGAGTATTTCAGAGTTAGAGATCAAAAAGTGACCCTGTTGCCTACTACTTGGACTTTTTGTTGAGATTACCTCTTACTACCAGCTGTGAAACTGCCTCGAAGATTTATCCACTGGGGACGAAGAGAGACCGAGTCGATTTGCGTTCAGACAGTGACCACTCGGAGCGATTCAACCGATCTGGGCTACGGTAGAGGCGACAAGCAGCATCTCATTTCCAGGCCCCGATTCATTCCTTTCTCAAAAAGGCCCCAAACTTTAAATTTAACAAAACTTAATTATCTGTTTCATTTCAAACTCCTTCCATGAATGCTGCAGACAGCCTAAGGCGTCAGATCCTGATCTCGGTTGCTGTGAATGTGGAGTGAAAAAACACCAGTAACTTCAACAGGTTTATATGAGGTTGGTTCCATTTGTGCTGAACTACCACAACACGATTTTAGCCTTGGAACTGGCAGCTTAGTTACATTACTGTGAAGGTCCTGGTCACTGCACCAGAGATAAGATTACAGAAGGCTTTTCCTTTCAATGGCATTTCTGCCAGCTAGTACTTCTGTCATGAATATTCTTTTAAAATAGTCCTCTGAAGGCAATTAAGAAAAACAAAAAAATAAGGAGGACAAAGAGACTGTCATTAGTAATCCAAGTAGGGTTTTGTTTCTGAGAAAGGATTAACAATGAAGACAAAGGGCAGAATGAGAAGGCAATTGATGTTGTCATTATCAGCAATTTCTTCAAATCAAGTTGGCAAGTCCTGTATTCAGCATGCAATATTCATTGTGGACGGGCATTTGAAAAGATTTGTAAGAATTAAAAATAAATCTTTAGAGCAAGGCAGCAGAAGCATAGTCTGGATTGGGACCTTGGGTAAATTCCATCAGGACTCCACTGCAGCTTTAGCTGTGTGATATGTCACTTGGTCCTGGGGAGATACTGTATTTTTTCATTGTTCTCCTGATCTCTCAGGGAAACGTTAAGCACATGAAGTTTTTGGCATAACAGCCAAAACTGGAGCTTACGCATTGCTTTCTGCTTTGCAGATCTATGTAGAAACTACACAGCAGACCTCAGCAAAATTAAATGAGTAGCCTGGTTTAGAATGAAGGAAACATTAATAATATAATAATAATAATCTAATGAAAGAAATTGAGCTGGGAATTTCCTTCTTTGCAATAATGAAGAGCTTCACCATATAACTAATGGTGAGTTTTAATAGAGTATGTGGTAGGGACGGCTGAAGAACCTCAGCTAATTTATGTCATAATGGTATTTGCTTGGTGGGGAGCTCACTCCAGTGAGAGGAATGAAATGTCACTGAACATGTGGAATTTCAGTACAAAAACAAGTTAGTAGCCAATGAACTATGGTGTGATATTAACACTGGCAGTCTCCTTCAGCTCATATCATCAAGCAAATATCAGCAAGAAGATAGGAAATGTCAGGGTGTTGCCTGTGCCTATCCTTCATGTTCTAAGGTACTGCCCCGAAATGCGGGGCTGGTGGCTTCCGAGTCTGCTTGTCCCTGGCTTTGTCAGGGATCGAAACAGCTTGATTTCATCTTGGTGCAGAGTGAGAAAACTGCACAAAGTGCCCTAGGGTGAGAGATTTGTTCAAATAATGTCATCAACAAAGCCGAGGTCTATCCTTGAATATCTTCTAGCTTTGCTTAGCCAGGGCCACCAAGTTCACAAAACCGCAGTGAGACCTCACTGTTGTCATTCATCCCTGCACGCCCGCTCCGTGCGGTGCTTCTCCCAGCATCTTCCACCAGTCTTTCCTGCCCTGCGTCTCTGCCGCTCCTGCCTCTGTTCCCCTCCGCTTCCCCTGCCTCCTCCCCTGCTTTTGTCCGCTGCTCCCCACCGCGCCTCTGTCGCTCCTCCCGTTGTGTCCCTGGTGCCGGTGCGTGCGCCGCTCCTCCTCCAGCCTGCCCTGCTCCTCCCGCTCCCGCCGGCCGCGCATCCAGCCGCTTCCCCGCCGTATCTGCCGCTCCGCCACGCACAGCTGCTGCTCTTCTTCCCACCTCCGCCACTCCCGCTGCTGCTGCTCCAAAAACAGTTTTGACCAGCTCTACTTCCAAACAATGAGGCTTTGACCTCTTTCCCCTGGGAGAAGATTTCACAGCCAAACACGTCTCGCTGGCAGGAGCTTTTCCTGATATTCAGCCTGTTTCCTTCTCCCATTGCTCCTACTTAAATCCCTTTATATTGAACTAAGAGCTCGCGCCCCGGGGAAGGGGTTTCACCCTTCCTTTTCTGCCTGTTGCAAAGAAGGGCTGGATACAGATCGCGAGGCCAAACCGAACAGGGACACCCCTCACGACACGCAGCGCTGTGCACCCGAGTAAGCGAGCTCCCGCCGTACCCAGAAGGAGCAGAACAGACACACTTACCATAATGAAAAATAGGCCACATGCCTTACGAAAACTCACCAAGGGCCAAATCTGGATCAGTTTTTATCCGTCTGAAGGAAAGATACTCGTACGGACAGCTGTGTCAACAGCCTGTGAGCCAGGGGCTGAGTGAATCTGAGCTCCCGGAGCGGGGACAGGGATCCGAAATAGGTGAATAAAGCCCAAGCTGAGCAGGTTTGGATGCAGAGAGAGAGGTTTGGACCCAGGAGGTAGAGGAGGCAAACATTAAGCTCACAGAGGGTGCAAAAGCAGGAGAGACTGAGTTTAGGTAGCACAAAAGAGAAGAAATACGACAGACTGTATGGAAGGGAGAGGGGCAGGAGGGGGGTTCAAGCAGCTGGATGTGGGGCTGAGGGGCATCAGTGACCTGCAGTGGGGTGACATGGGTTGAGTGGGGCCAAAGGCGAGCGCACCCCCACACACAGTCAGGTCAACAAACTGCAGAAGTGACCGAAGCCAACTGCGAAGAGGCTTGTGTTTTAATGGCAAAGACTGTCTTTTGACTAAGTATCAGAAAATTGTTCAGCAGAAGAGGGGATTAAGACCGATACTAAAGCTTCATTTCCAATTTACAGTTTCTGAGGCAGCCAGCTGATGTCTGCATACATGTCTCGATGGCGGGCGTGAAACTGGTCACCTACCCCCACAATCACCTGGACTCCTCCTGGCCAGGCTCAGCACAGGTGCCGAGGATAGAGACCGCAGTTTTACCGGGTAGAACGAGCCAACTTAACCGCTGAAGAAAAGTGGAGATTTTCTGTTCCATCCCACCCTGTCTCCCAGACGCATCTTCCTGCCACTTACGCAGCTCTGGCCCTTGTTTGCACCCTTCCATCTGCTGACTCAACTCACTAAACCACCACAGACAGATCCACCACTTTTTTGTGATCAGTTTTCTGCTAGCTTAGTGAATTGGTGTGTAGAAAGGGTCCAGACAGCATCAGTTTTAAAGCAGGGAGCGGGACTGTACAGCTGGGCACGGGACAGCGGAGATGAAGGGAAGATGGAGAATGATTTCTCCCCGTCAGAGACAAGACTTTAACCTAGCTCAGTGTACAAGGCACTACAGCCTGAGCGAGTGCCTTCTTCCTTTTCTTCCAAATGTGCTAACCAATATGTACCCATTAGCACATTGTAAGGGCTGCTCATTTTCCTAGTCTAGACAGGCCTTTCAAGCAGACAGGCAGATCTGCCTTCAGGCATTTTGTCAGGGCAGTCCTCAAAAGTACCTTTCAGAGGCTCAAAAGACAAGTTCAGATGGCAATTTGGAATCTTATTCTTAGTGATTAAAATAGCTTATTTTGGCCAGTCCAAAAGCTAAATTATTAATACCAGCTGAATTAATAGCAGTGAAAACCGCTCATTAGGAATTATAATGGCACTGAACACCATAACAGATCCCCTATAGTGTAAATCAACCTGGCCCCACTTATTTAATGAAGCTACAGCTGCTTACAGCAGCCAAGGACCTGCCCTAACATTTTCTTGCTCTTGCATGTACCTAACATAACATTGCAACCTTCTCGCTCAATTTTTCTGCCGTTTTATAATTTTTCCCTTAGAGGACTTCTTTAGACATAGCAAAGACTGCTTGGTAATTTTTATGTCTAGCCTCTTATTTCCCTTGCTACTCCCCCATGCAGTAATTTGTGTGGGGAAAAGGTAAATCAGAGCCACATGTTCCCTTTATAAGCCTGAGATAAAGGGCAGCAGCACCATCGTTTGCTGTGAATTCACCGGGATTAGTCAAAATGCTGTTAACTACAGAGAAGATCACAGTATTAGCATGCTTACTCCTTTTTGCATGTTACATGGCTGAGGTGAGCTGAGTTTCTTCTGTCAGTGTGAGGGGCAGCCAAGGGTGCTATAACGCGTCCCGGTGTTCCTCAGCAGAAGGCCTCCCGTCGTCACAAGCTGGCACAGTTAGATACGCCATACTCAGCCAACCAAACACGCTGTACCTGATGGAGCATAGGCACTAGCTGAAGGTATGACGAACATACAAACACTTGAAAATTCTTAGTTACTGCCGTAACAAAAAGAGCTAGTCAAGATCAGGTTTTAGTTCATTGATGGAAAAACAGGAGAGGTGGATAACACAGAGCTTTTTTTCCGAGGGAACTCTATTATCCATGGAAATCTGAAAAAATAACTTTTTTATTTTGAAATGTCACCATTGTAGTGTGTATGTGTTTCTAATCTGTCTGTCTCTTGTACTGGGGAGGGAGATGCGCATCACTTGCATCACTGGTTGCATCCCACCATGGGAGATATGGTCCAATCAGTTTCTGCAGCTCTAGAAGAAAGATTAGCATTACTACCAGATGAAAGAAAATGCTCCCTTATCAATAGCATGCCTGGAGAATGACAGCCCACTGAGTCACAGCATTGTGAACCATGATCCATTCCAATGAAGTCAAGAGCATCACTGTGGAATTACACTTACGTGAGTGGAGACTAAGACTCTTGGTCTCATTCTGGCTCTTGTATCTGTTCCCAGTTAGGCTAATTATCATTTCCCTGAAGACTGGCCATCAATCCACCTATCGCCAGCTGAAGAGCGCAATGCTGACTATCGGAATGGGTATTTAATTCTTCCCACCAGATATTTTTAGGAACTATTTGTTTCATCGCACATTTCCCTAGTTTTGCATCTCCATTTGAGATACAAAACCATCTCCAACATACATATGCACAAAAACATACATATGCACAAAAAAGTACATGTGTCCTGCACTCACATTTATGCTGGAAATAAGTAAAAACTACAGATCATTTTAGCATTTCAGGTAATGCTTTTGCACTAGAGCTGCTGGCCACTTGTTTGTAACACAGCTGCTTAAAATCTGTCTTTTCCAGAGTGTTTCAACAAACAGTTATCAATAACTTTTAATGAACTTGATGTGCTCGACGTGCACTCAGCAGTTCTGCACTACTCAATCATATCACCGCCTTTTCTTCTGCCAAACTGAGAGTGTTGGAGGAACTTAGACATTGTTGACACCGGTACTGGAACGTTTTTTCCCAACTCAATGCTGTTATTCGTCTCAGGCTGAAAGACTCAGGGGATGTTTTCTTCCACTTCCTTTTGGACTCTGAGAGTTGCGGTGCTTTTCTGAAGCTACTGGGACTGATTCTCAGTGAATGATACCTAGATGTCTTACCTCTAAAGACAGAAGAAGCTCTTCCAGTCATACAGTGGGACCTCCTAATACTTCTCTAGGACATACCCACCACCTGGTCCAAATTTTGCACAGAGCCAGCATGCTTTGCCCTAGGCCTTGTATGACAGGAGATACTGCGCCTGAGGTGCAGAACAAAGCTCATCAACATAACCACCCCCCTTTTGGCAAAAAACTGACTGTGACTGCAGTGTGAAGCCCCAGCCGGCACGTTCACCAGCTCGCTGGTGTAAGCAAGGACAGGGACACACCAGCTTACAACATGGTGAACTTGGCTGTGAACTGAAGGGGCACCAGCACCAGCGGCACGGTGCTTACCTAGTGAGCGGTCACCCAGCGCCACGCAGCACGAAGGCGAGGTGGCTGTCGTCTCTCCTCCTCCCAGGGCCAAAGAGTCTCGGCTTGCTCCGTGCTGGCTGTGGGTAGGAGCCTGTCTCTGCACTGGAAGTTTCACAGCCTTTGATGATTTAATGTGTCTGTACCCTGAGGACAAGGCTAGGTATTCCTGGTTTTCAGTCACAACCTCCTTTTAAAACTCACTTAGCTCTTCTTCACTCATTTCCTTTCCACTTTGCTGGCTTAGTCCTGGCTTTGGTCAGGTGAGATGGCTCTGGGAAGCTTTCCCACTGTGGAGATAGCTACTCCGTTACCTCTGTTACTGTACATTTGTTTAATTAATTGCTCATTTTGTTCCTGAGCTGTTGTGCTGGCCCAGTGCACTTATGGTATGCATGAGTGCCTAAAAGGTGACGAGGCTCCTAGGGATGACTCTGTCCCCTTCATTTATTTATAGAAGTTGAGCACACGATCCCTTATTAATTGCAGGCACCGCTCGCTCAGCCTGACTGGAGATAAGGTGGCACAGGCTCCAGCCCCTCTTGGCCGGCGCGGGCGCGGCAAGCGAGGCGGCAAGGGCCACGCTGCAGAGAGCTGGGCTGATCAGCCCGGATCAGGAAAGCAATTAAACTTTATGTGGCATTTGAACTGCAGACCCGGAGGTGCACAAAATGGCCTTTGGCCATCTAAGATTTTTTTTTAAGTGCTGTGACTACTTAGCAGAGGTAATTGTGAGAGCATAAATCAAGGGCTCTGTTATTCCTCGGGAGGCCAACATTTATCAGAGCGGACCTTAAAATGAATTCGAAGTGTAGAAATTATGAGAATTTACGCAGCAAATGACTTATTGCCAACAGGCCACGTAGCAGAAGCTTCAGCAACGGCAGCTGAGACAAGCAGCCTCATCAGTACCTGGGCTTACATTTAAGCATTGAACTACGGCAAAAGTTGACAAATGTTTCTTCTGGTGGGACTGTTGGCTTAAACAGCCCAAGCCGCCTGTCCTTATCCCGGAGCTGCTCTTTCAGATGTGCCTTGGAGTGAACCAGGGCCACTTGGTCAGTCTGGGTCACCATCCAACCCCACAAAGAGCTACAATGGAGAACGGAGGAGGGGGTGGCACAAGGTGGGAAGGGAAGAAGGTGTGAGGGCTGCTTGAGCCGGCACCGCTGCCAAAAGCCATCCTTGTCAGACTAGGTCCTAGCAGTCTGAAGCCCCGGGATCTTTGCTCCTCTTCTGCCCGCAGACAGCTCTGAAGCTCACTCACGTGTCGAGCTGGGGATTTCCAGGTGCACTTCAGCCACCTTCCCCGTCCCTGGTGCATGAGCAGGGAGTGGGTACGGTGGGGTATTGTGGGGTGGGGGTGTGCTGCAGCCGGGCAAAACATAGTCAGCAGAGGTTTCGCTGATGTATACTTGGAGGGCAGGGGAGGAGAGGAGGTGATGAGCAGTTGTCCTCCATAGTAGATCTGTGGGTTGAGGGAGTCCACTGAGGCATAAAACCTTCATTGCCAGGCTACCTCGGGTCCAGCACAGAGAATTTATTGTCCTGGATCCAGGCCCAACGACTGCAGCTCTGACTCTTCTGCTATCTGCGTACTCTGGGACCAACATTTTACCTGTAGTTCACTTTCCACCATCTGTTAAACATCTTAAGGCATTTGTGCTGAACGTCAAACATGCCGAGTTCTGTATCAGCTGGGTTGTAATTAATGAGTGGTTGTGATGTGGCTGTTGGAAGACTTCCACAAAAGTGGAGCTTCTTTTATCCACAACAGCTCTGCTCCTCCCATTCACCCTCTGCACGTTCCCTGTGGGTGTGCGTAGCTGAATCGCACAGTACTGATCTGGATTTCCTTGTTCGTAAGCACTGCTTTTTTTCCAATAGAAAAAGAAGATGCCAAAGAAGGTTGTTGACTTCGTGTAATTTCTCTGAGGTGCTCAGATACCAAGCTGCTGAGCATACTCTTGATAGATGAGATTAGATAAAGAAGGAGTGAGATCAAGTAGCAGTTTTCTGTTACTACCTTCCAGACAGTTGAGATGGAGCTCAGATACTAATGTGATGGCCATCCTAGAAACACCTAAGAAAGATAGGTCATTGAGAAGCAACTAAATAAACCATTCTCTCCCCCTACAATTGTAGCTACACAGACACTTTCCCCCATCCCATTAAACTCTTCTCTATTCCCAAGAGGCGGCAGTCTGGGTCTCTATAGGTATAGTATTTCCGGCTCTTTTTGTCTACCTGCAGTGGCTGTTGGAAAACTGGGTTTAAAGAGGAGTATGTAGCAAAATATGAATTTGTACATATGAAACTTTAAAAATTCATTAGCAAAAATGCTATCTCTTTTTAAAATGATCAAGAATGATGATTTCTAATTCCCATGATGCTTGATTAGAGAGCTAGGAAGTTTGCAAAGCATACTTTTGCTAACAGATTGAACTTGACAATGTTTTGTGAACTAATCCTATGCCTTGGAGCGGCTTTGATACATATTTTGTCTCAGTGAATGGATTCCACAGAACACAGGTAGTCAGTAGCCTGTTAGCATTAAAGAAGTTTGGAAGAGTGCTGCTCTACTGGGATATAAATCTTTATCTCAGTGGTAATACTTGCCATCTCATTTTGATCAATAGTTAGAAAAGCATAACTAGCTTCCAGCAAAACTTTCACAGAAGCTGTTATGGGAATTATTTCTTGCTGAAATGTTTGGAAGCAATTTTGGGAGACACAGGGAAAAGAGGAAGAATCAAATCTTCCCACATAAAGACACAGTATTAGAGAAGAATTCCAATCACTTTCATCCAGAGGCATCCCAAGTCATCCATCCTTCTCTTCTGTCCTGTTCCCCTTGTATTCTGACAGACCATCTGCACTCCCTCTAGCAAGACATGTAGAGGGTTTGGGACCATGGGATCCACGTAAATACAGTTTCCGTACCCTCCCTCGGACTACTTTCCTCCCGGTCTTTTACCCCCACTGAAGAGTTCAGAGACTCTTCCCGTGATGAGAAAAGTGAGAAGAATTTTGTGCTTTGGTTCTGAGATCAGTACATTTCAACCACAGTGCCTGAAATTTAGCAACCAAGGGTGTGCACCGGGTGTGAGAGGCAAACTGCTCCGTGTTCAGCTCCGAATCTAGGCTACGGAGCATGCCTGGAGAAGTACAGCGTTTGCAGAAGAGGGTGCCTACAAAGGCTTCCACTGTTTACTCGAACAAGAAGGACATCTTGCACACCACAGACTTCTCTTGGAGTTCCTCTTGGGACGAGTCTCTCCACCTTGGAGACCAGCACACTACAGGGGCAATGCCCCCAGCAGAGCGGAGAAACATCCCCTACACTGAGCCGGCACAGTAGCAACGTCATTAGTTACCTGAAGAGGTTGTCAGCCAGTGAAGCCGTATGTCTCTAGACTGTGACACCGGTGAGGATGTATTGGAGTCTGTACCGTGCAGTGACAAAAAATGAAAGTATTTCTAATATCACGTCAGCCAGCTCTTCTCAGGGGTGTTCAGCGCTGAAGAGAGTAAGAGGAGATTTCTAGAGTCTCTCATCTCCTGTGGCATCACTGTTTCAGAAATCCTAGCATCCTTTCCTCAGGAGGAAGCTTCTGGCTGCCCTTGGCATCACTGAATGATCTCTTTGCGAGCTTGTGTTTAGGCCCTGGACCCACGCCTGGTGTTCAAATCCCAAATACTTTATGCTACGAGAGGTGCCCCTTCTGACCCCGGTGTCTCTGTTCCACCTCAGGCCGAGACTACAGAGGTTTGGGCCAGCAGCTTCTCCATTACCTCTCCGGTAAGAGTCAGTTCTTCCGACGAGACGTGGTCTCCAGAAGTCCTCGGCGCGGCGGTGTGCATTCCAGATTCCACTTCAATTATTCAGACGGGGCTGCAGCGCGCTACCTGCCACTCAGCCTCCCTCCCTCGCTTTCCTTTTAAATAAGACATGCTCTCCTCTAACCACAGAGAAAGGTCTCGGGAGCTGACATGTGTTTACTCTAAGTGGGGTTCTTGATTCTACCCTTTTGAAAAGGAAATCTCCTGTAAGGTATCAGCGGCAACCCCTAAGACAGTTTTGGCGAAGCACATTAGGAGATATTTGCACCATTTGAATTAATTGAGCAATTAAACTAGAGCAAATCTCCAGGTCTCTGTCCCTCAAGCTTGGGGGACCTCGAGGCCCACATCTGAGCTTTAAGGCACTGACGTTCCGTAGGTTTAAAGTACAGTGTTTTCTGTTTTAAAAACACACGAACCCTGTACCTGTAAGGCTGCTTTTTGTGCTGAAGGATTCACCCTCCTTGACCCTGAGAATCCAAGTGGAACTGTTCAAAGCCCGGTCTTAAGGATGCTGTTGGTTGCTTGTGACCTGTCAGAAGCGCTTTGCGCTCGTGCTCACACACCTCAGAGAAGATCAATGACTGGCATCACTCCACTGGCACCCAGCAAGCAGCAGCCAGCTCCGTGCAGCACAGCTGGGGTTTCTGAAAGTACAAATGGTCAGGCAGAGAGTCTTTCTGGATGACTAAGAATTAAGACTAATTAGAGATGACATTTAGAAAGGGATTTTCCATTGTAGTCCCAGAAAGTCTCGGATTTCACCTATAAAAGGGGTGCTCTGACCGGCAGCCCAAGGGCCACGCTCTGCCCACAGAAAATTCCTTTGCTTTGCTGGAAATGGGGAACAGCTGCTAGGACTGCACACACGGCCCAGCAGCTGAATGACCCCTATGGTGCCTGTACGTAATCAATTATTAAGAGTCAGGACCTGCCACCGTTGCGTCCGCATGACCTGCAAGACAGGTTGTGGGGAGAGGGTTGCAGAGGGATTTAGCCAGAATCACCTGGAAAGGCTGCGTTGTCCTAGCACGTAGCGCTGGCAGCTAGCATGTGTGGGGGAGCGTGCAGTTTGTTTTACACTAGACTGCTAGGTCAGACGGGGTCAGCAAGACAGTAGATCATACAGCTTTTAATTGTGTTTAAATCCTACAGAGCTTTGTAGCACAGAAAAGGGCGGACGGACATCAGCTATACCAGCGCTAATAGCACTGGCTGGCTCTTCTCTGTGAAATAAGGTATTGTTTGCACTGCCTAAGAGCAGGTACTATACCTTAGCTGAAGAAAGGTGCATTTTTATATACCAAGGCCAAGACACAGTAAAGCTTGGCTTTGCCAAACGTCTCCACAGCTGCTTTATAGGCACTTGCTTTTGAGTTCATGAGCCCCAAGCAGATGACCAACGCCCTGGAGCAACTGGTATTAGGAATGAGATTTACAGCAGCCAGGGTGCTAAGCAGGGGAAAACTAAGGGAAATCAGGAAGGCTGGGACATGTGTGGAGCCTCACCCTTCCCTAGGACGTAGGTATTTAACCTGTGGCCTTGAGTTAGGTACCCGTGTACAGCGGGGATTCATGGCCCCCGAGTTACTTCCTAGAAGTAGTCAAACCCTTTGGACACAAGTACCTGGCTCATCAGGCATGTGCTTGACATTGTAACCAAGCTGACTATTAGAGAAAGGCACAAAACACAGCAGCTGTAACCACTTTCATCCAAAAGCAAGGCTGGAAGAGGAGACAGCCACGTGCCTCGTGTCTCATGGCTGGTGGTTAGCTCCCACGCCTAAGGATATGTCAAGAAACAGAGCGGCATCCTTGAATCCTGGTCCTGCACATCTGCTTCACAGCTCCTGTATGTTAACCACGGTGTCGCAGGGGCCTGGCAGTGGTGCAGGGCCTGTGAAAGCCACCACGCCTTGTGGTCAGACAGGCTGTGCGAAGCCCACGTTCAGATCCCTTCCAGGACACCTGTAAGTAGGTAGCACTCTGAACAAAGGCACGTGCAAGAAAATTCTTAAAGCGACTTTTCCTAAATTTCCAGCCCTTCAAAGTCTGTGTGTCCAGTCACCCTTGCTTGGTTTATACATATAAAGTACGGACCGGGTGTGCCAGAAACCACTAGGTATCTTGAGGCTCACAATGTTTGAATTGACAATGTTTATAAGACTATCTGGCATTTAAATCCAGTGCATAAAAAATTCTGAAGTGGGTAGAAAACGTTGCCAGACTGGAATGGTAGCTGAACTGCAAAGGTGTGAAGGGTGGTGAAGGATGAGTGGTGCCGGCTATCTGCAAGGTCCCTCTCCTGCCACGGACTTCCCCTCTAGCCTTGGGCAAGTCACTTGGCTTCCCTGGGCCTCGGTTTCTTGCCATTGTAAAAGGTGGGCCATTTTCTCACTGCACAGAGCGCTGGGGTGATTGATAGGTATGTTACAAGGCAGATGGGATGGGGCAGTAGGGTTTCTAAGATTTGTTCTACAAATCAAAGTAATAGAGAGTTAGAGTTAGCCTGGGTTCAGAAAAGGAAATTGTTTATTATGTTAAAACTGTTTCAGAAAACTAAGACATTAAGTAAATTATTTCCCCTCACCCCACAAAAAAACCCTACAACTTGATTCTGCTACCACAACTTGTAAAAAAATCTCACTTGTCTTTCTTCTTCAGCTGTTTTGAAAGATGAGCTTTTTTTCTCATTTTATTCTGAAATTAAAGCATCTTCATCTGTGTAGAAAACAAAGCTGCTTGGTTAACATGAATTGGTGGGCCGTCAGTTTAGTTCTCAGTCATCTCTCTCAAGGGACAGCAATGAAAAAGGTGAAAAAGGTATTGCTAGATAGGATACAAAGAGGAGTTTGGCTTCAGAATTTATCAAATCAAATGAATTATTTGGAAGATCCCTTCAGGTCTTTGCACTTCAAGGGAAATAACTCCACACGTCTGCATCGCCGCCTTAGTTCAGGTGAGGTGTTTCAGGGATGCCTTGGGGCGGTCTGTCTGCTCTCCTTGCAGAACAGAGCGGCCGGGCTCCGCCAGCGAGACGCTGCCTCGCAACCCTGAGCGCCAGCGGCTCCGGCCGGACAGGGCCGGGGGCCCC
>NW_010532676.1:62028-69390 GCF_000687285.1 Phaethon lepturus
GTGCCTCATACGGCCACGCGGGGTGCGGGTGCCTCAGAGCTCGCTGCAGCTCCCTTCAGCCTCTTTCGCTGCTCCCCGAGGGCCTGTAACGAAGACGAGTTATGAACACAGTGAAGATGTACCTTAGGGAGAACTAGACCATGTTTTGTAACCTGTCCTCCAAAGCTTTCGTGGGTTAGCAGCATGGTTCCGCTCTTGACTCATCTCTAGAAAAGAGCTCCCCTCCTTTCTGCCAACAGACGTGGCCTGCCAGCCAGCCCGACACAGGTAATTTGTCCTGTTTATCTGATGACTTTGATAAGGTGTAGAGATTTCTGCTCTTCCTTCATGCTAAAGTACTGATTTGTTGACATGCTGTAATCCTGAGTGACTATTTTTACAGTGAGAGCTTGAACGTGACAATAATTTGGAGAAAAATCTTGGTTGTAAAACTAAAAAAGCGCTTTAAATACGCTCTTGGTGTCTTTTCTTCCAGCTCGCACATTATCCCTAGTCCTGGCCCCTCTCAGCAGTCACGAGATAAGCTTCGAAGAAACCAGGCCGTTGATTGACGGCTCATTAGAAGTTGCAAGAGCAGCAAAAGGGAACCTGCCGGCAGCCCGGGACTCGCTGCCTGCCCGGCCGGGAGGCTGCTGGTCAGCGCTGGCCTAGCAGGAACAAAGACCGCGGGAGGCACTGGAGGAAAACAACATGAAATTTTCATGGTGCGGGAGAAAGGCCAGGTGTAATGGATCGGGGCCAAAGCCTCCCCTGCCCCCACTGCCCCGCCGCGTACATTTACTTTCTATATATAGGCACAAACGGAGCGTACAGGTTGTGCCACGCGGCACGTACACGCGCGCACGGGTTCAGGGATTCCTGACTTCTCTACGCCAGGCTGAATTTTATCTGTCCATCCATTTATAAATGAAAGGCTCCAAGTACGTACAGTGTTAATATCCGTACATATTAGATGTCACGGCTCCAGCCTTAGATGAGGTCAGACGCTGAGCCAAGCTCAGCCCTGCAGCGTAAGCCGAGCAAGGTTAACTCGGGATGAATTTGGCTTAATGTGCCTGCCCGTTTGTTTTTGCAAATCCTGTTTATCCCTCGTGTAAGCATATTGCTTATAGTTAGAAGACTTCTAGCAGGCACATGCCAATCCACCTTCAACCCACCAGCCGGGAGGTCTGTTTCTTTAGCTTCCCTCAGGGGACTTTCAAGCCCCCTGATTCATGCTGGAGGGCTCTTGCTCATCAGACGTCGAAACCCCTTCTCACGGTGCAGGGCTGGTGACAGCTCTCCCTCAGCCCTGCGACTGCTGAACGGTAGAGAGGCGTTCATAACAAATCGATGCAAGGAAAATCAGCCTTTGCCCTTTGCATACAATGTCATCTGATAATAGCCACAAGTGATTTTGAGCTGAAATTTTGCAATAGTGCTTTTTTCCTCACACTCCCTCTTTTCCATACTGAGGAGTATTCTGTTTAACGCATAGGCAGGTGTGCTTGATATCAAAGATCACATTATTTTTATTCCTGTAGGTCACCTAGCCAGAATTCTTCCATAAGTACTCAGAACACAGGTATCTGTCTTATCTAGTAGTTATCTAACTTCTAGTGATCTTGTACTTATCTGCTTTTCATGAGTAGCCAAATACAAAGGCTTCAAATTTATCTTTTGTAAGCTTTCATACTAGTAGAAATTCACTCTGCAAGTGGATCACCATGGCTGGATTATGTTTGTTTTGGCATTTTAATACATTAAAAGATAGATGCAGAATCTTTTGTAGGATACTCCTCAATCTGGGACACCCTGGAGAAAACATTAGACTTCAAGAGAAAATTACTAAAAGAAGGTAAAGGTGGGCTGCAACAGCTGCTGTTAAACTGTTTAAGCGTAGAAACCCTCACACTCTGCTGGAATTCAGTCAATGCTTCTATTTGCATAAAGACTTTACAGGTTGAAGAGAGACAGTATTTTGTGAAATGCAGTATTTTTGAACTGAGACCGTAAATATTATTATGGCATGGAATTTATTGATAAAACCTAGGCCCATGACCTCCGTTCTTCAGTAGGTATAGCTTAATATTAAATTCCCTTAAGCTAGTAGCGTTACGTGGACATAAAACTAGGGTAAACGTGCATATAACCTAGAGCGCGATTTCAAATCAAGAAAAGTTACCTTTCCTGTATTACATAATAACCTTTTTCACTTCTTTACTATGCTTTCTCTCCAGATCTCAGAGTTATAAAGGTGGTGCTTAAAGTTGTATCTTTATTTTAGCAATAGAAACTCTGAGTCCTGAGCCAGGCAAGGTAATTTCTCTAAGATCCCCTACAGCTCCATTTCGAGCCACCTTTCATTCCTTTGTTCTGCTTTCTGTTCACGCCGGATCCAATTTTACTTTCACTTAACCATTGAATTTACTTGTAATTCTTCAGAAAAACTTCCAAAGTGCTATCTGCTGTAAAACATGATAAATTCCTAAGGACTGGAGCTTGCATACAGAAATCTGCTGAATTCAGTAGAAGTTTGGGGATGGGGATCAGGAGCTCTGAGAGAATCACCTAACACACAGCTATAGCAGAAAGCCCGTGTGTGCACGTGGGGGCAAATACCCTTTCAAAAATTGCTATCGCAGCACAGCGACACACAAAAAGGCACGAGATGTAACCTTTCTCCTATATTGTAATCCACCCCTTCCCTAAGTGGCTGCAGTGAATTGAAAGGAAATATCGAAGCAAGCTGCTCATTCTTCTGGCGTGGGGCTGTGTGGGCTTCCTTGAGCCCCGCGCCACACAAAGGCGAGCACAGCTCTGCAGGGACCCGGCGGTCCCGGGGGGCCCCGCGCAGGAGCTGCCATATCCCCCCATTGTGATTTCCCTTCGAAAATAGACTAGTGCTTTACAAAAAGCCCAAAACACAATAGTGTGACTCAGCAGTTTGGATCTGCAGGCTACCAAGCCAGGTCTGGAAAGGTGCCTTCGCTTGTGACCGAAAGAGGGGCGATCCCAGTGCCGCCTGCTCTTGAACCTCAATTCACAGTCAGCCTTTGGTAAAGGAGTCCAGCAATCTCATGTCAGTGCTGCCGGATGTCCTCGGGCAGACGTATCAGCTAGTGTGAGATGCTGAAATAACAAGCGTTGGAGGAAGACATACGTAGAAATAACATAATTGTCAAACCTGCCTCGTGATTTTGGGAGGGCAGCTAGCACCTCAGACTGGATACCAAAAATGACGAGGCAAGCAGATGAGGTAGCTATCTCAGCTTCCCTGTCAATAAAGTAGGTCGGACACTGGCTTGGCTGCCCCTCTCAGTTACCATAACAATACTATCCGTAAAGTGCTCTGACAACAGAAAGCACTAGCTACAGCTAGTAACTACAGCTAGTAACGCTCCGGGGCGGTACTGGGGCTGGAGTCATCGGTCCTCTTCCCTGGCAGGAGAGAGACAACTGAAAAATGAGACCAGGTGGTAGAAAGCAAAGGGACTGGCAGAGCAGCAAAGGACATGAGAGGAAGAAAAGACAAGAGGGGAGACAGCATTATCAAGCAGAAGCAGAGATGTGACAAAGAAAAAGTAGCAGAAAGCCTTAACGAAAGAGAAAGAAAGGGGAAAAAGAATATGAAAGCTGATTTAAGCAGATACAGTGCTTCTGGTTAGTCCCCCGGGAAGGGGAGCGATGAGTCAGGCCAGGCGTGGGGCCGTGCAGCACCCGTGGGGCAGGCAGGGTGCTTCCCCAGGGGGGAACAAACCAACCCTGAGTCATAAACGCAGAGAGGGAGGTCGCTGCCTGTCCATCGCCCTGCAGCTCCCCGCTTGCCCCACGCCTTACAGCCGCGAGAGGTGGGACCCACAGCTCTCAGCTGGCTGCCTGGCTCTGCTCGCCCTGGCTTCTTCCCCCTTCTCCACCCTCTCCTTCTGCCATTCCTGCGAAACCAGCAGTTAGCCTGCTGCCTATGTGAAACCTCCACGAAAGCTTTAATTGCCCCAAGTTCATGGGTACCCGATCGGCTTTCCACCTTCCCATTTTGTTTTCCCCACTTTGTTTTCCCCCAGCCAGAAGTTCTGGGCAAGATTTTAAAATCTGTGGCAATGCTCAGGTGTGCCTTCTGTACCCAAGGTACACATGGACGTTTGAAAAGATGGCCCTTTGGGGTTCAATACTTTCCAATAAAGTGTCTCTTTGAAATGAAGTGTGCTATTTATTCAATGGCAGACTAATATTCCATGTAATTTTTGAAGCCATTATGTTTACGTCTCCCTTTAAAGTGGAGAAAACTTCTGTGCTTTGCTGGTTTTTTTGTTCCAGACTGCTCCAATGTCAGTGAGCAACCCCCCAGTTTTTTCTTTTCTTTTCACAAAAATAGATCATTTAAACAATTGGAAGCAAATAATGAAAGTTGGTCCAGAGAGTTTCGTGTTCTGTTATGAGTTTCCACACATGTCAGTCTGCTCTGCCACTGCTTACCCTCAGCACCAGGCAGGGAGGGAGAATGGGAATTTGAAGGAAGACAATTTCCCTTTAACAGAATGGAGAAAAACACCACTTGCCACCTGCTGGCATCTTTTGAAGGAGCTCAGTATGTTTTCCACCACAGTATTGTCCATACCATACACCTGTAGAACCTGAAGCACAAACCAAGTGAGTGGGTCCCCCGGGATGCAGGCATCACCTCCTGACTTCCCTGCCCTCTGCAGCTCTTCCTGCCCTGTCAGTCCTGGCAGTGGATTTTTGTGAGGGGACCATAAAAATGAAACAAAGATTGTAAGAAAGAAACAGTGCAAACACCTCTCCAGATTTAAGGAGAGACTTTGCTGTACTTTTGTAAGAGGATCTCATCTATCTCTTTAATAAGTAAAGAATTTGGGTGACACAGGACCTTCTTGTCTCCAGTGGAGGACATTTTTTCCCCAGGGAACCTGAAGCTCAGTTATTAAAAATGAAAATCTGTCTCAGCCTTTCAACTCAGTTCTTGAAAACACCAGCTGTTAAAAAGGGGAGAGTTAAAAAGGAGCCAAACCGAGGGATGCTTTCCAGATAAAGCTTTCCTGCGATCTTGGTACCAGGGTGGTGTCATCCGGCTGCACAGAGGAGAAGAGGTGAGCTATGATGCTTGTTACATATCACACAGAAAATGCTGCGTTTCCTCTTATGTGCTGCCTACGTGGAGTGCTGAGCTGCACATTCACAATTCAAGGCCAAAGAAAACCCTCTTCCCAAAACTGCCTGGTGCAACTCCCCATGCTGGTGTGGGAAATGGGTTTTCACGAGCATTAGAGGTACTGGGACGAACTGGTAAATCATTAGTTGCAAACATTCCTTCAGGAAAATTATAAGGCGTCCTGTACTGCCAAATTATTTTCAGATTAGTTTTCCAGGTTTGGGGATTTTTCAGAAAGTTGCTTGTTTTTTTCCTACCTAAACTGTAAAGTCTATCCATTCTAGTTTTACTGGAATTTGGGGATGATTTGCCACTAGATTGACTGGGAGAAGAATAAGGTCCTTGGTTCTACGTTAGTCCTCATGAGTCTATATAAAAACATACTACATTTACAATGAATACAGTGAAAACAAAAAGTCAAGGAAGCAAAAGGACATCTTTCTACAAAAAGTGGATTTTTTTTTGCCTTCATAGCAATCTTTAATTTCTGTGTTTTATAAAGAAACTTCTTCTCTTTATAAACAGGAGAGTTTACTAATATCATTAGCTGAAGATAATAAAGACAAACATCAAAAAGTACTTCAAGAATACCCTGCAGGTGGTGAAACAAAGGGCATAGATTTACATACGAAAATGGAGGACCTGAATTTACAAACAACGGTGTCCCCAGCCAGAGACTCTGCTCAAAGGTATTCTGAGCCAATTGAATATTCAACAACCTGCAAGCCCTTTATGAAACTGATAGGAAAACCTATGATTGGAGCAATAAAATTAAGTTCTTTTTATATTATTCTATTCTATATTTTTCATATTTATCTTTCTTTTTATATATTCTTAATAAATCAATAAAAATGTGTAGGACTCAGCAGCTTCTAGCACTAGGCGTTCCTTTTGAACTACTGGCAGAATTAGGCAATTCTGGTTTTATTCCTACTTTTACTTTCTAGCTTGAGTTTAAATTTTATTGCATCTAGGACTTAGTGCTCCACTGTGCTGAACACCCTCAATGGTCCCATATTGCAACAGAAAACATAAACACCCAGCACTAGAGGTCAAGTTTCTCTGCTTTATCTTTGCATTCAGGATAGACGAGCTCTAGTTGTCCACCATTTTCCATACAAATTAGAATGTTTTTGAGGTCAAACTTCAAGAAGTAAAGCTGAGCATTCACGAAAATAAATGCAATACTCTCTGCTGGCTCCAGCCAAAGGTCCACTTAGCTGAACGTGCAGTCTTTGGCAGCTCTTTGCCAAAATGCGTGACACACTAATGCGACATGCCTCTTCTGTAAGATGAGAAGGGTAATATGTCATTATTCTACTGGGACCACATGCAATGTACTTTGTTAGGACCTGATTCTGCAAGGACTTCTTTATTTTATGTCCTGCAAGTAGCACTGAGAATAGTGGAAAAACGGGGAATTTAGAATCTGTGTATGTGTTCCAAGACAGGGTTGATTATTGTCATTAGTTTAAAAAACAATGGAAAAACAGACTGGGGAATTAAAAAAAAATACTAAAAATGTATCACGCTGATATTTTGGACTTGTTATTTCAAAATACTTTTCCACTCAAGCTGATTCACACTGGCACAGGTTGCCCAGGGAGGTTGTAAAGTCTCCATCTCTGGAGATAGTCAAAAGCCACCTGGACATGGTCCTGAGCAACTGGCTGTGGGTGGCCCTGCTCGAGCAGGGGGTTTGGACCAGATGACCTCCAGAGGTCCCTTCCAGACTCAGCCTTCTGTGACTGTGTGATAACAGAGTTCCAGAATCAAATAAATAGTCTCATACAGGTAGGGAGACCTTGCAGGCAGTGAAGAGTGTGGTGTCAAGCTCCCAGGTTACACATTAGCCAGCTGTGACATTTAACAGCACCATAAATTTTCATGCAGTGATATAGAGGAAAGACCTAATTCTGCCCGGCACTGAGTGTATCTGGTGAGTACTGAGTAACTTCAGTGTCGGTTACCAATCATGCCCAAAAAAAGTTCTCAGTATTTTAGTTGGATCTTTCCTCTCTGAAGTCAATTTGCCTTTGCCTTTGGCAAGGAGTCATCAGCCCTTTCCAGAATGAGGCTGCAACTCTGTAAACATTATATACAGATTTTACTTTAATACCTAGCATAGTCCCCTTACGAAATCCCAGTAGCAAGAGTCAAACATCTGAGGGAATTTGTGCTGCAGGATTTGGTCCAGAATACCAGAGGGAAAG
>NW_010532676.1:69421-73011 GCF_000687285.1 Phaethon lepturus
GGAGAGGTGAACTCATAAGAATGAGATGGGGAAAATCAGAAGAGAGAGGATAGGAGTACAGAAGCAGGAGGAAAAGACAGGCAATGGAAAAAACCCAGAGAAGAGGAAAAAAAAAATCAAGTGAATTTAACATTACCAGTAAAATGCATCTAAGCAAATTTTTCTTTGGTGTTTTTTTTTTTTTTTAATAGAAGGGAAATCTTAACGGGAACTTTCCCCTAAATCATTAGCACACTGTAGAAATTCTGTTCTGTGCAAAGTCTTTGTAGAACCGGACAATTCCTTAGCGAAAGTGAAATTGTATAGCAAGTCTTTGTGAGACTTTGTGAGGTGAAAGACAGAAAGAAAGAGAAAGAGAGAAAGAGAGAAAGAGAGAAAGAGAGGAGAAAGAGAGAGGGAGGAAGGGAGGGAGGAAGAAAGGAAGACAGGCAGGCAGGCAAGTCAGGGAGGAAAAATTCAGGATGACCCCAGCATACAAGAGCATGTTCAGTGATATACGGAAATGTGGACACCTTGACCCCAGTTGTCAGAGTTTCCCTCAGCCCATTGCCTCTAACGCCATGAGTGAATCTGCAGGGCTGACAGTAGAAACGCTGACTGGAAAATGCAAACTTCTCTCTTCAGCGTTTGCAGTAGGAGTCAAGCACAGCAGCCTGAGAGATGGTGAAGCACTTTCCCAAGGCATGCCATTATCTGGGGAGAAAAAGAGCATTTCAGTTTTGGTTTCACAAAAATGAAAAGGAGCAACCCCAGTGAGCCACCTTAAAATTTGCTCCCTTCAGAAGAAAACCTCAACAGCAATATCAGAAAGTGATCCTACTCCCAAATACACCTTTTAAAATGTGCAACACTTTCTCCTATCAGCACAGGGTACTGAACCCAATGCGCCCTTCCTTCAGGATGGAGGCCAGCCACCTCCTCGAGGTTAGCTCACATGAGAAATGTGCAAGGACGGTCAAAACCTGAAATTCAAGCTGGTCTTTTTCTGCCTCACAGAACAACAGTAAAACGCAGTAGAAGAGTTAGTAGGTCTGTTGATATGTGTCAGGGCAGAAGACGGTGTTTTCTACTCCTCGGCACTCAGATTGAGCCCCCTGAAAAACCATCCAATTGACCAAATGTCCTTAAGATAACAAAATAAACAGAATCAATCCCAAGCATTTTTCTTGTTCATCCTTTGCTTTATGATCCATGAGGCTACCCTTGATTTCCCTATTCCAGCCATGAGAGCTAGGAAAATAGAAAAACAGAAATGAAAACTGAGCTCATGAGACAAGACTGCCACCACCAAAGTCAAGTTGGCCCCATGTGGGTTTCAGAGCCCACCCAGGCAGAGCAGCTCACAAGACCTGTGCCTAAGATCACAATGTACTCTGCAATTACAGCACAATGCTGACAATAGCATGTTGTCAGTAAAATAAGAAGAAATAGTTCTGAAGACACATAGGGGATATGTAGTGGGCGGCTAACTAAATAAAAGAAGCAATCGTGTTCACAAGTCTTTTGCGCAGTGGAGCAGGCTGACAGAAGGGTTATAGGATGGCACGGTATTTCCCTCCACAGATGTCACCGGGACACTACTGCACGTGATTTAAGATTAATCTCTTGAATCAAAATGCCACCATGTACACTAATGAGCAAAAACTCTCTGGCAGACTATCTGTCCCTGGGGCTCCCGCTCCCAGGTAAGAAGCTTGTCTCCATGCTATTGTAGAAACTCTCTCAGCAGAGTGCGCTGAGGTTGGTGGTATAACTTGCCCCCGGTTCACAATTTTCCATTTCAGACTCACTGTCTCTGTCTTGGTTTCGGTCTATTTACTCGGAGCCATTTCTTAACAATGTCTAATTTCCTCAAGGAATCCCTCTGAGTCCCCTCTCTTAGAAATGCTGCCATATCTTTTTTTTAATCACTGAAAGGCACAAATATCCTTCCTGAGCTCCCTTTACCATCCAGCCTGATTATATACATAGATTTCAGTTTCCATACATTTTCTACACAGTAGGAGTTCCCAAAATGCAGCCTCTGGGGATATAAAGTGTGGCCCCAACTGCAGCTCAGTGAGATGAAAACAAAGCCGATCAGGTACTGTTTTTACTGTTAATGAGCCTAACCAGCAGGCAGTTATTAGTCAGTCTGGAGGACATAAGCGGTTGGAATCATAGCACATTAATTTTTTATTTATAGCGATGCACACTCAAATTAGAAGTAGCCCTCCAGCAGCTGGCATTTTGCCAGGGCCTGACCATCAGTGTGATAAAATTTGAACATCTTGAAGATACAGAATGCCTTTTGTTGCTATTTTCTTTAAATAGCATACTTCTCCACTCCTACTTGCAAGTCCCTTGACTATCAAAAGTGGGCAATGAGGCTTAATTAATTTAGGACACTGGCCCTTACTGAAAATGAAATAAATGAGTCTTTTTTCTTTCTCACTTGGTGGTGAGGTACAGGTCAAACACGCACCAATCTTCTCGTAATAAAGCAAAGGCTCAAGCCTTCTGGCAAATAAAAGAGCAGAAATGAACCCCTGGACACGAACCATAAGGAAATGGCCTCTTGGAGAGGATGCATATTATTAGTCTATTGATCTATTAATGGCAACTGTAAATACCTCACCCAAAATCACAGTGACTCTGAAGCATTTAACTGGAGAGGCTCACAGAGCCTAGCCAGGAGAACGTGATAGGAGGAACCTGCAGTAATTTGCCTCACCTTGCTAGTCATCGGTTTCCAATCTAACCCCTTCCCTGAGTTTAAGTTACAAACCTCAATAACTGTGTGGCAGACTTGACAGCAATTAACATTACTCAGCTGCCAGCTGGGTTCTAAAATGTCCCTTCCAAGTGATCTTGTTACGTAGGTTTTAAAACAGCCTGACAAGGTGCTGCTCTGTGCTGAGGAGCTGGGCCCTGCCCCTCTGAACTCAGGGAGATTTTGCTATTAATTTCAGGGGGAGCTGGTAAATCAACAGTAGAGTAAGGGTAAACGGCACTGAGCTGTTGTTTGGAGCGTGAGGCTTCGTTTTTGTTGTTTTCTTAATCCTCTCAGTGAGGGGGCTTCACAGAGGGTACTATTAAGAACTTATCCTTATTAGTTTAGTTCTTCAGTCCTGCGTATTACTTGTATACAGGGAGGCACATGACATGCTGCAAAGCACTCCTTGACTCCTCTTACCACAATGTTCAGACTTTAAAAGCCAAGGAGAACTTTCTAAGTCATTTAAAGCCAAGAAATAAGGAGTTCTGCTGGAAAACAACTCGCTGGAGTCAAACTCCTATCAGTTTTAAACCTGGCCCGGCCATGTCGGTAGCTCTGCTCTTGGCTTGGGATCGTTGCTGTGGCAGTGGGATCAGGCCAAGCACGGCTCCCGGGGACCCGGTCCCAGAAGCGAGGCTGACAGGCTCCCACCTTAAGACGGGGCAGTTTATTTTCCCACGAAGGCGAGGGACGGAAAAGCAGTTTTTAAGCGCAGGCTGCCTTTCCTGTGATGCAGCCCCGTCTCTGGGCCGCAGGCTGGGCCTCCTTCCCACGCACGGCACCGATGAGGACAGCAGCGACGGAACTGCCCGGAGCTCCCCCACAGCACTCG
>NW_010532677.1:0-240 GCF_000687285.1 Phaethon lepturus
ATGCCCGTGGCTGTGCCCCTCCTCTCCCAACCTGCCACCCCCTGGACATCTCCCGCGGAGTCTCCCGTTTCGGGCTCCTAACTGCCGGGCGCCCATCCCCGGGGCGCAGGTCGGCCACCGGGCGAGCCGGGGCGCAAGGAGGCATTTGTTGTTCCAAAACCTGCATTGCACCCCCGGGATTTCCCGCACAGGTGGCAGGGGCGGCAGCAAACCCTCGTCCCGCCGGCTCCGCTCCCCTCC
>NW_010532677.1:354-627 GCF_000687285.1 Phaethon lepturus
AACAAACTCCCTCCCCTCCTTCCCCCTCTTCGTTTTATAAGAGCCCCTCAAGGCGCAAGGCACCGGTTATTTCCCTTTCAGGTGTTGTTTCTGAAGCCTGAGTGCAATGGTCGATTTTTATTTTAACCCAGGGATGATTGCTCTGTCTTGCCTTGTTTTGTGGCCAACGCAACATGAGCTCTCCCCCTCCGAGTCCCAGACGGTAACTGAGCGTACTCGGCTTGCCTTCTGTCGCCTTGCACCTGTAGGGTCTGTGAGGGCTGCGGGGGGAGG
>NW_010532677.1:763-999 GCF_000687285.1 Phaethon lepturus
AAAAAAATGCAGCAGAGAAATATGTGAACTCTGACAGTAACCACAGTAAAATTATTACCTACTTAAACGAAAAACATATACACACACACGGGGAAGAAAAAAACCCGAACAAAGAAGCCCAAACACAGACCAACAGGGGAAAAAACCCCACAGCTGAACCGAAAGGCAAGCCAGTGCCTTTCTAGCTGGCTGGATAATCGGGGGCGGGGGGGGGGGTGGGCCGGGGGTGCCACCCG
>NW_010532677.1:1213-42793 GCF_000687285.1 Phaethon lepturus
CGGTCGATTTTTTTTTTTTTTTCTTTAAAGAGGGAAGGCAAAAAAAGAAATAAAAAGTCCCTTTCCCGTCTGCTCCAGTTCAACGGCTGTAACGGGGAGATGGAGCAGGCCTGTGCTGGGAGCAAAGGCTTGCGCCAGGAGGCACAAAACTGAGGAAAAGCTGTTGGAATGGCAGCGAGGGAAAACAGGTTGGTCCTGACGGAGGGAGCAGGGAGGGACGGTGTAGAAGTCAGGTGCAGTGCCCATTTCTTGCAGGAGTGTCCGGTGGCTACATCTACACCTCAGAAGAAGCAACGAGATGCTGTTTGTCCCTGGCTGGTTTGCACAGTCTGGGGACAAATGTAATGGCAACTCTTCCTTTCCAGGGCCCTCTTTAAATCTGTGCAGTTGCTTTCCTGCCTGTGAAATCCAGTAGGCTCTGTGGAGGGCTGACAACCCAAGCAGACGGAGGCCAGGTCAACCTTCTTATTCATCAGGGCTGATTCATTAATAATCAGTGTCGTTAGGGGCACTACAGCAGTGCCTGAGGGCCTCAATTAAAGGAAAGTGAGCTTGTTAAATCCAGAGAGCCAGATTCTCCCCCTGCTACTCTCCCTTGATGCAGAGGTGGTGCCTCCAGGGTGGGCAGCAGGAGTAGTCCTGGCAGCCTTTCTGCCCTCCCCTTTCCTCTTCCTCCTCCAGCTTTTCCCTCTCCTTCACCTTAGCGGCAGAACCTGCTTATGGGCTGCTGCAGAGTGAGGCCGGTGCAGGATGTGACTAGCAGGACTCTCAGGAGGAGGTGACAAATCAGGTTATTTTTCAGAGCCACTTCATTCTTCATCACAGGGCAAAGGGATGGGTTTGGGATGGTTTTTGGTTGGTTGGGGTTTTTTTTTCTTTTTTTTGGGGGGGGAGGGAGGGGCGGGCAAAGTGATGGGGACTGCAGAGGAGACTGTTACAAAATCAGATGCAATTTTAGCTGTCCAAAAGAGCTGCTCTATGCAGATCAATGGTGCTGTTGGCAAATACGCTTCCAGCTGGCTGCTGTCTCTCCTGAGGGACAGTTTGAACCCAAGGCCCATTGCAGTGGTGATACAGCAACGGGTTTTCATTTGCTTTGGGCTAAGGGCCTTCTGCTGTCCAGTTCCTCCAGTGAGAAGAAAAGCTGGAGGTGACGTGGGAGAGAGACACAGCACTGTCACTGGTGAGTTATTGGCTGTTCCTTTCTTAAATCCCCACAGTGGGTCTGTGTTAGAAGATCTAACTCAAAGCCCCAGATGCCTGAGCTAAGGGTTTGCTAATGGATGGGCAGGCTGTGCTGGCGTAGGCTTTGCCTCTCAGGAGCTACTGCAGAAATAGGTTTAAATTATTCAAATGATCAGAAACTCACCCCGTGGCCTCTGCCCCAGCAGCTTTTTAGTTTTCATTGTTTGTTTTATTTTGTTTGTTTGTTTATCTCCTAAGATGATATGAAGAAAAGAGGGAAACAGCCTGCTGAAGGTCAAGGTGAGACTGACTATCAGTTCACCCAGGTGCTGCTATTCACCACCAGAAATCCATGCCCACAGGTGCTAGAAATCTCCTCAGCAAGAGAAACAGCATCACTGCAGGGGACAAACAACTAGCCCTGACCTTCTTTACACAGCCTTTCTCTGGGAAAAAGTATCCCCTGAAGTCAATATGCATTCTGCCTAAGTAAGGATTTTGAATGCTCAGTTTTGCCTCTGACAGCGATGCTATCCAAATATGAACTCCAGGTTCATGCCACCAAAATACAAAGCGTTTGTGTGTGCATCGTACTTTGCACCTCCAGGTTTCTTGCCTAGGATACCAATTTATTAAGGACTGTGAAAAATGTACTAAAACTCTCAAGCATCAAAGATCAAATCTGCAGGGCATCTTTTTGCTGTGAAGCAGCAGACTCAAGAGTGGATGGGCAGTGCATCCTTTAATACCACTTTAATACCACCAATTTTTATAATACTTTGGAAACTACTGGATATTCAGACTGATGGTTCCTAAAGCAGGGAACAAAAAAAACCCCAAACCCCAGCCAACCAAACTGAAAAAAAACAAAAAAATAGAAGGAAGAAAACATAAAAAAAAAATCATCACTTACATTTGTAGGAATTTTTAAAATCATATTTATCCTTCCTTAAACCACCTATTTTGCTGCAAACACTTTCAGTAGGTTTACTTCAGGACTGGCTAGGTACCTGGTCTAATTCTGCCAAATGCACCTCTTCAAGAGTCAAATCATGTGTCTAGGATAGCGCCTTTCTTTGTCAGAACTTCTAATAATAGTATCTTAAGTACAAGAACTTTTGCAGTAAACTGATAGTTTGGTATTTATGCTCCTTTTATTTATGCATTGTATTTTGACTGGGTAGTGAAAGAGGGTTATCTATTCCTGTGGTCCTTTGGGGCACTTTCAATTTTCCAGTCCTCTGGCACAAGCTGCCTTTGCAAAAGAATGATTCCTGTAAAGTCACTGCCCCATTTCATTTCCCATATTCCAAGAAATCCCTAAATTATGTTGTCAGATGAAAAATCCAGAACATACTTTGTTAGCATGGACCATTGATCACATTAGTTTTGCAACGCCTCATTTGAGGATCCAATATGTCAGAAAATTGTCCTAAGCTTTGCTTTTTATTGAGGTTTAATAGGCACCCTTGTCCCTTTTACTAGACCTGTGATGCAAGACTCGGTTTTGTTCCGTTGCCAAGACATTTCATTTGAACTCTCTCACCCTGACTTCTACTGTCTATTAAATGGGAGTAGTACTCGGAGATCTTTGGTGGGTGAAAAACGCTACATGAGGAGGTAGGCATTGTTAATTAGAACGATCTTATTTTATCTTTTAGCTTTCATCAGAAGAAAAACGTCTGGATTGAAATGACAACAACAAATAGTAGGTAAAGGATGCTTCCCTGTGACTTCATAGATCTGCTGTGTAACGGAAAACACTCAGCCCTGGGCGCCCAAGAGTTGTGCTTCGCGTCTCCCTCCACAGCAGCCTCACTTTAAAGAATGTTGTAGCATACCTAGCTAATGCAGATGCTGCGCTGCAGGCGTGTCAGCCTGTGTCCTTGGCGAGGCTGTCGAGGACAAGTTGCAATACCTGTCCTTCTTGCAGACATCCCAGCCCATCTTCAGCCGTGTCGCTCACTGCCGGTGAGCTCCCTGCCTTGCTGTGCATCAAAGGTTCATTTCGTTCCCTTCCCTCCCTTTTCTTTAGGTGGCAGTGATTTGCGCTCTCTCTACCTAAATCAGAGATCTGGCACATCAATACTTAGAAGGCTTAAGAGAAGAAGAAAGCATCAATATTTCACTGAACACACAAAGTTGCACAAATCCCCAGTCTCCATTTTAATGTCAGCTGTGGTTAGTTGGGTTTTTTTTCTGTAAGCTGAGTGATTTCAGCTTCTCTCCGAATCCCACCTGTGCGAATAGCTTGGTTTTTCTCCTTTGCTAGTGTTAACAAGGAACTGTGAGGAGTTTGTTCAGTCAGGCAGTCCTGAGGTTGCTGCCTTTCTAGGAAAAGCCACAGCGGCGATAAGCGAGAGCCAGCCTACGCGCCGGGCACAGCTTTTGCCGGTCTTTAGCTTATGCTCCGACTCACGCTCCTGTAAAACGAATTGCCATTAGCAACTGTAATATAGACAAATGCAAAGAAAACCGAGCCGGGGCCGGGCGCTTAGTCATGGAGCGGCACTTGGAGACGACGGCCCGTTATACGGCGGCGCCGCTGACGACGGCGGAGCTGTGCCAGCTCGCCGCAATTTTCGACTTGCTCTGCTTGCGTTAGCCCGGGGTCTGAAGTCTCCAATCTCGTCCTTTGTGTGCACTAGGTCATGTAAACGGGGGGGGAGTCTGGAGTCACAGGGAAGGGGAGCAGAGTTCCGCACGAGTACTGCGGAGCGCGGGAAGGAGAGGCGATTAGCTCTGAATTCCCTCTGCCGGCCTGGCCTTCCCCAGCTCTCCCCCTGCTGCTCTGTAACTGGGAGCCTGGCGCTCTAGAAGGAGGGGAGAAGAACATTTTTCTCATACTCCTATTAATCAAGTCATCTTGTGAGCTGCTGCATCTGTGAAATTGTACCTCCCGTGGTCTTCAGTGCTAATGACTGTCTCCTGTGTGGACTCTCTGGTGTCTAGCAATACAGTTGCGTGTCTGCGGTGGATGCACTCCCAGGGTTTTTCCCCCTCTGCCTGCCTACTTCCACAGGACTTGTAGCAACCCAAACCTTTGAGACTTCTATTCCCTCTCAAGTTTGATCAAACTCAGCTCACAGGCTCAAAAAATTATTTAGGAGGGACTGACTGGCACTTGCACAGACAGTGTGATCTCATAAGCTTCCTTTCCTTGGGAAACTAGGCTACCAACCTAGCAACGGGGGAAAAAAAATGCCATCCTGCTAGCAAAAAGGACCTAAACACTGGGAGGAAAGAGGGAAGGTGGGAGAGGAAAGTGGAGCTGTTTTGAAGGGGAAAAAAAAAATCACTGCCTTGTGGCTGCAGAGCTCTTGCACGCTTAAAGGGACAACCTTGGAGAGGCACACTGGAGAAGATATTCTTCAGCAGATGGCAAGGTCTCCTGTGAAAATTACTAGGGGAGATTCATCTCACCACCAGACATCCTAAATGGATATTTATAAGGTAAGGATTGTCTCCGGTGGCACCCATTTCTCTCTACTGACTAGAGGAAGGCACAGGCACAACTAGTGTGCAACTTGTGTGTCTGCAGTATCTGAAGTGAGGTGGGCCCTATCCCAAAGGGAATGAAGCTCTTACAACTGTCTCCTCAGACCAAAGTTTTCCACGGTGCTGCTGCAGGGTTTGTTACTCCATGTACCACATTTGTATTTCAGAAAAGCTGCTGTGTGTCTTTGTAGCTGCAGATGTGTGCATGGTTTTACCAGCTATTTATAAGCACTTATCTTCTGTGCACTAAAACCTTTCCTGTCCTTGTATCCTATGGAATAAAATACTTTAAGTGAGCTTTAATGATTCTAGTACTACTTCTTTACAAATCAGAGAGCTGTCATCCTGTTTTTATTTGGTATCACACAGTGTTTGAGGCTGTCAAAAGTATTATAGTGTATACCCATATAAATTGATATTTAATTTCAGTAATTATAATGTCACTAATTGTATTTTTGCACCTGATGCAATTACTGACATTCAGCTCTTGAGCTCTGCTTTGTTCTTTCCAGATTTAGGTGTTCCTTACTCTTTAATCTTCCCCACCTACGGTAGATCTTACACACAATGAAACTCAGAAATAAAAGCTCAGGCTCTCCCATCAATTGCCGTGTGCCAAGCGCACAGGATAGTTTGAATCTCTGGGTGTAACCAGAGTGCAGGATATGCTCGATCCCTATTATGATGGCATTTTTATGTGGCTTAGAGGGGGTTGTGTTATCCAAATGTTGCACAGTGCTTAAGTGCTTATACTTGCCTATTGCTAAAGGCCTCCCATTTGCAATTTTTGGAGGGCTTTCTTGCTTGTAACCTTTCACTTAACTACCCTGGGGCTGCTGTGGCAGCGCTTTGGCCTGGTGTCTCAACGCTCTCCTCGCAGCCTTGCACCGGTGCGTTTGTTACGTCCTACTCCCTGAGAAAGGGCTTGCTTCCTACGCCTCAGCCATCCTTCCGTTCCCCTCTACCTTCTCCTCGTGTTGCTGTCGAGTTACAATTTGCAGTCTGCACCGAGGTTCCCACGCCCTGTCCACTTGGCACCTTCTAGACCGATGATTCCACAGTAGAACAAATATGATGGATAACGAGTAAACAGTAGTCATTTTAATATATGATAAGCATTACCTAATTACAGCTGTGTACAAGGCTTAGCAGCCAATTAGCGTGCAACATTTGTACCTAATTAAGCATAATGCAGTCAGTGCCAGCGTGGCCATCAGACAAAGATCACTGAAAGGCAACTTGAGCAGGCTTTAATGAAGGGTATAATTTTACCAGGGGAAAATTAGAGGGCGTGGTTGTTGATATGACTGTGATCCCCTGCCGTACTGGAGCGGATGCCCAGGAGAGGATGTTCACCTGAAGACTCATGACTACATCTCTTCTTGTCTGGCCACTGGCTACAATTTTCCTTTTAACTTTGAACTTGGCGTCTGCCATCAGCTACACGACTGGTGAATAAAGCATGTGTTTTGTGCCTGTCAACCTGCCTCAACTTTCTTTGTGTTAACGCACAAAGTAAAAAATCATCTGGGCCATGGAATTCCTGCTCTGAGTTTGAGGTCAGTGATCTCTCGTCTCAAAGATACCTAAGACCCATTGGCCTCTGGGTTATAGTCCATACAGAAAATTGTGTCCTATGAGGGAGCCATGGCTGCATCCCAGTTGGAGTGTCCACATGGCAATGAGCACTTATTTCACTCAGTCTTGCTGTTTTAGCTCATCTGCAAAACCAAGCTCTTTGACTGAATGACCAAAGTCACTGGTTGGTGACAAGTCAGCCTCTGTCAGTGCTGCACTTTCTTCACTGTCTCTTAAGCCCAACCTGAATTTTCCAGCTTTAGAAGTGACTATGAACAGATTGGCCAAACATCTATCAGGAGTGACATGGATCAGCCATAGACATCAAGATCTCTTGGGGGCCTCTCCAACCCTCTTTTGTGGCTTTCTAGAATTCCAGTGTGATAAATGAACAGCTACATGAAATACTTGTTCTTTTAAAATATTTGCTCTTCGCAGAACATGTTCTTTTGATTAAATAAACAATATTATTTGGTCATCAATCATTACCACCACTGAATTTATGAAAACATTTGCTGATCCGTATAAAAACAGGAGCTTTTCTGAAGTCTTCCAGGGGCAAAGACTTCCAAACAAATATGTGAGGTTGCTCTTGCACTGGAAAGTCAGCATACATTGCTTTGGGATCAGAGAGATGGAAGAATTCCCAAGACATGAAGCTGCGCTGGATACCTGCACACAGCCTGCTAAATATGTAAAACAATCAGCACTGAAACAGTCAGCAGTACAGTTGTCAACTCGCCATCATTATGCTTCAGCGTTAACCTAACATTAGATACAGCTAGGCAAGGAGCGGGGTTACAGGGAAGCCAGCCATGACTGATCTTGCTGACATTTGGACAAAACGTCTAAACTTACTGTTCCTTGGAGCACCTCATACTAGTTGGGGACAACAAGTGAAAACCATTTTCCACTCTTTGGGCCAGCATCCCCAGGCTGATGTCCAGGCAGCAGAAGCAGGGAGCTGGCATGCTGAGAGATGTGCACGGTGGGTGCCTCCTCCAGAGACATGCCAGCCGCTGGCTGCTGCTGGCTTGTGGCAGAAGGTAGAGTAGCAGAGATACCCATCCTGCTGGGCAGCCTGACCTGTGCCAGGACTGGCTGTGAAACATTTCTCCACCGGTAAGCGTTGAGAGCTTCCCTGTGTTTATGCAACATCTCATGTGCCAAGCGGGGGCACCGGGAAAAAGCTGCTACCATATCACTTTAGGTACCAGCTGTAGAAGCACAGCCTCATTCAGGCTCCGGCTCCCTTCTTGACTGGTGGCATCCATTCTCCACAAGGTTGGAGAAACATCTCTAATCCAAGAGGACAGGTGGTTCGCCTCTCTCAGCTCCTGGCCTAAGCAGAAGGAAAGTCCTCTCAGTCAGATCCACCATGTCCTTAACTGGTCACCTTTCCCTCCCACAGCTTTTTTTGCAGCACAGCTTTCCCCAGCAGCTTTATAAACTATATTCCCCTCAGCAACCATAACTGTGGTCAGCTGAGACCTCCAAATGTCAAACCCTGTACTAGGGATAGTGTCTCCTGGCGGCACATCCTGGAGAGCTGATGGACCCCCAGCAAAGGGAGCAGATTCTAAGGCAGTGCAGCTTTAGTATTTTTACACTGTGACAGACAAGCTTGTGTCTCTTGGGACACTTACAGAAGATGCTCCAGAAGATAAAGGTGTAGGAGGAAACACAGTCCAGAGGAAAAGGCTTACCCTGAATATTTCCATTCAGTGTACAGGAAAGCTGCCTGGTGACATGCACAGGTTAGCCACAACTTTCTGTGTAAATGGCACTTGGCTTTAGCATGTGGACTCAGCACCTTGCTCAGAGGAGCCGGGTCAAAACTGACCTGCATGTGCTCTGCATTTGGCACTGGGAAAAGAAAGACCTTGGGGCTGTGGAGCCCTGAGGTGGAGCTTTAAGTATGTATTTAAAGGTCAGACAGCAGCTTTGGCAACTCATTTCAGCTCTTTCATTCCTAAAATGGGCTTAGACTCTGGATGCACCTGTTAAAGAGTACAGTGCAAACACAATTTTTTATGACCATAAAAGTAAAGCTCCAACTCACATTATATCTTTGGAGAAATACAGCTCTGGAAGACAGATTTAGAGCAAAAGAATACACTGACTGTAGCTGGGAGTATTGTGTCCGGTAATGGAGATGATCATGTGGAAGCTGTCTGAGGAATACACAGAATATATATTCCATGTATTATTTTCCAGATCAGTGAAACTCCAAATACAAAATGCAACCATCAGGAAATTTCCTTGGGTTTCTGGCACTGATGGAAATTCTGAGTCCCTCTGGGATTGATTTTCCAAATCAGATCCTCTCAGTTCCCAGTGTTATCAACTGGAGCTGTAGTTGCTCATCTTCAAGCTTAAGCAAAGGTTGAGTTAGAGACTTCAAGACACTAATGAAATATTTTGCTCTTAGCCTGCTGTGCAGACATGGGTCAGCTCTCACTTTTAGTCCCATGTCTTACCTACCTCAGGGTTGGATTGATGGGAAAGTTATTTTTGAAAGAAAAATATAATTAATGATCATGTAGAAAAGAAAACTGAAAAAATAGTCTTAGGACATTTTGGGTGTGTTATGTGCTCTATCCCACCACCTTTATCTGTCCTCCCTGAAACGCAGGCTTGGTTGTATGCACTTGCAAAGTGCAAGTTTTTTGTCCACAGACTTAGCCAGACTCCCTTAGGTTACGTTTTTTCACTTGCATCGCCCAGCAAATTCTGACACAGCTCTTCAGCAGGCGGAGGGGCTTGTTCTGAATGTCCCCTGAAATCAGCTGACGGGGCAATGCTCGGTAATGCGGGTCCCCAAGCAGGTTTCAGATGCAGGGCTGTAAATTACCCCTTGAGGAGTTTACCTTCCCGTTCTCCCTTGTGCTTGTCACCCCACACCCCAAAACTGTTCTGCCAGCCTGCCGCTGAAGCACCCCCCTTCTGCAGCCTCTCTTGGATGCTCAGGTCCCCGGGACAGGCTGAGCCCAGGCGACAGACGCAGTGGGGCATCGCGTCAGCCTCAGGGAGGAGCGGCCCTCACACGGTTACCTTCGGCCAGCTGCCCCCCCATCGCAGCCCCCATGCTGGATCCCACCCCACAGCACACGGGAAGGACCTCGCCACCCACCCCTCGCAGGTGCCGCGGGGCAGGACCCCCCCCATGGACCGTCACAGACACGCGTCCAGCTGACGCAGGTCTGGGTGGGACAAGCCCCTGTGTCCCCCGCAAGCACGGAGCCCAGCCTGGCGTTGCCTTCTGGCAGCACCTGCTTTTCTCTGAGCATTGACCAGGAAATCCCTACAGTTGTCTCTGTAGATACCTGCAATGGCTTGAAAGGAACAAAGGGGCCGGAGATGGCCTGAAAGTGCAAATAGTTCTCACAGGCACTTCAGTCATGGCAAGGGTAGGGTGTTTTTCCATTCCTGCGTATAAATTAGAGACCAGAGACCTAATTCCCTCACATCTTTTCTTAACAGTAATTGTGGTTTTTATTTGAAGTGTTTTGGGTTAGGCTAAGAGCATGAAAAATATAGAAGAAAGCCAAATTCTGAGCTTTTTGTTTGGGTTTTTTTTTCCTCTCCGGGTATCTTGCTGAAGGATGCTTGAGGGAATGCCTGGTGCCCGCAGCTGCATGAGGGGGATGAGCGCAAGTCAAAAGAGGTGAACTGCTTTGCCAATCGAGTATGAGGTTATGCAATGGTAGATCCTCCCAGATGGTTTGTCAAGTATCTCTACTGAGCAGGGACAATTACAGAATAAGGGCAGCATCACTCAATAAAATTTGCGAAAGTGAAAGACAAGAAGAGAGCATTTGCAACCCGCTAAATGTTCCTTCGTAGCTTTGTTGCCTAACAACAACTTGGTTGAGCAGCAATACCGTCACCAGTCACAGGCTTTTGTGGACAAGTCTCATCTAGCTCTGGGCTTTCATTTGCAGCTGGAACATTTTGTCAAACGCCTTTTAATTTGCTTGACTGCTCAATAGGCAAACACACCAGCCTTTATTCTTAGCCATCCTTTAGCAAAGCAGATAGCTCAACTAATATTAATGGTTTAAGGTAACTGCTGCTTACCTACTGCAAACCACAGTACAGACCTCGACATGTACTGTATTAACTGAAATCATCCATAGGAGCTTCAGCAGAGCTCGCCTGAAACGCTCTCCTACCGTTGGCAAGGGCAGCTGGAACCCTCTGGGAGAGGTTTGAGCGAGAGTGGCTGACCCACCCACATCATGCCTCTGTGTGGAGTTGTTTCCAGTCACCTATTCCTGATTAGCACCCTGTGTGGATGCGGTTACTGCAAAATCAGAGTGCGTTGTTCCTGCTTCACTCAACCCTTGAGCTGCTCTTAAGAAACAGCAATGGCACTTTATATTTGCGCCTTACCTTAATCAGAGATAACTTTCAAGTGCAGGCAAGTCCTGGGATACATGATTCATTATCTTAAAGGAGTGAGAGCAATGTAATGAGTATGCTGAGCAGTCCTAAGGGAAGATCTTCTATCTAGCCAGCTCATGGAGGGGATCTGAAACGAATTTTACCTTGGAGGTTTTGGGAAAGAGAAATGGGATTCTTTTTTCTCTCGATCAGCAAAAACAAAGGAAATAAACCAAAGGGAACCAAACCAGTGTTTTGGTAGGATACACTGTTTGCCTTGAACTTGCAGAACTAGCTGGGGAAAACACCCTTCCACTCTCATGTAAATTGTCTCCTACAGATGTTGCAGAGTGCTGCCATCCATCAGACCTACAAATGAAGGAGGAAGATTGCCAAGTTACACAGGCTTTCATCAGTCAGAGTTAAGATGTGCAGTTAGATGTTAACTCATGTATGAGAAATAAATTGCTCTGAACAACATACCTCCTATCTCCGGTGAGGGACAAGCACCCAAAGGAAACTTTGGCACTTCTGGGAAGAGAAAAGAAGCCCAATGCAATAATGCTCTTACTAAGTGTGTACGCGTGTGACTTGGGTCCCTGAGGGGGGCTCCAAGCACCAGGCTTTCCCGCTCCAAATAAGCCACGTCATTGCTAACATCCTTATAGCCATCAGACCGCATTATCTCTCATTTTGTCTCTCATTTTCTTCTCCAGAGCGATAGGACAGAGAAGCCAAGGCTATTCCTGCAAGGGCTGCAGAGTGTTGCAGGAGAGAGACCCTTGTGCAGACAGACAAAAGCCGTGAGCTCTGTGGGCTGGGGAGAGTCTGCTGCTCTTCATGTGCCAGAGCAGGGTGGACAGTACAAAATCACCGGCGTTTTGCAGGGGTTATTCCCTCTGTGCTCTGCTTTGTTCTCAAAAAGGAGCCGGGGACCTCTTGGCAGCCCAGATGCATTGTTTGCCTCTTTTGATTTTTTGAGCCATGTGAGAGTCCATTTTTATGGCTGGACTGGTTTCTGAGAGCTGGCTCACATCTGGACCACTTTCTGATCCATGTGGGACTCTCCATGGCAAAATCCATGCTCCTATACAGCTAAGGTCCCTATGTCCTTCTGCTGTTGTGGCTAGGGGCTTCTCCCCACCACCCCAAATTGGCCTTGTGCCGCAGTGGACTTCTCTTCCGAATATCTCTGTACTGATAATGTAGCCTGAAAACTTGAACGGAGAGCTGTAGTCCTTGTGCTCAGAGTGAGACTCGGTGTCCTAACTCATTTGTCAATCCGCTAAAAATCAGCCAGCCAGTCTCCAAGGTGAGTCTGGAAGGCCCTGTGATAGAAAGGCCCTTGATCTGTGCTCAGTCAGCAAATCCCAAACACTAGTGTGTGGAAGAACTCCGTCCATGAGAGCTCAGGAGCAAAACACAGGCTCGGTAAGACGGGTCAAGCTGTAATGAATGAGTTGATCGTTGACCTTGTCTTTTTCTCCTGTTTGTGAATTACTCAAGAATGCACTTGGTGTTTGCAAAGGGTAGGTCAAACAGTTCTAACTAAAATTTGTGCTTCTTAGCTTTGCTGTTTTTAATGCCTAGAAGGAAGAAACAGGGCAGTGGGAATAATAAAGCAGCATGACCACAAATACCATATAAAGTTCTAGCGAGGAATCATGGCAAAAGACACAGCAAAGGTCAAACTCCACCGTGTTTTTTAATATAAAATGGGATTTTTTGGGGTGTGTTTTTAAATGACCTTTGTCTTTGTAATGATCCCTCTTAGAAAAAAAATGAGTGCATGGTGGGTCCAAAAGCTCTGTCAGTGTTCACCCTTGTATGCCGGAAAGTCAATGGAAGTGGCCACTGCAAAAGAGGGCATGTGGTGGGCTGTGTGTTGGTGGGGGCAGACAGGGGTGACAACACCAGCGTCACACATTGCCAGACCTTGCCATCCATTCCTTCCCCCCTTACTTGTGCTGAGGTGACTGCACGGGACCTTCGGGCTGATGACATTCAACTTTGCAGGTGTAATGTCACTACCTTGATTTCTATCACAACACTGCCTAGCAAAGAGTTTTTCAGCGCAACCAAGGAAGTGGATATGTGTAGCAAAGGCTGGAAATGGGTTTGGTACTGTCATTTGGGACAAAATCTCACCAAGCACAGCTTTAACCACAGGGACTTTGCTCACAGATGAGCCCATAGCTCCATTCTCTAGATAGACTTTGATGGGACATGCAGTCTTCTTCCTTTTCCAAACACTACTCCCTCCACACAGGCATATGCACCACAGAAATGTAGGCAGGGCTGCTAGGTCATCTATGGCCACCTGCTTTGGGCTGCACTGTTAGGATCAACTGTTCAGAGTGGGCACCGCAAACTGGAAATGTTTTCCTAGCAGAACAACAAGGTAATTTGTGATGTCAGAAACAACTCACTAATCTTTTTCATAAAATATCCTGGATCCACATGTGACATCTTTAATCTAGCAGATGTCAGCTCTCTGCCACATGTTAAAATTTAGTTCGGCTGTGCTTAGCTAGTTGGCATAAAGTAAATTAATTCTTGTTATTTAATAGTATGACGATGAAATACGGGTTACTCCACACTTGACTCTGTGTCCTAGATAGTAACGTGTGAATTTTTTAATAGGATCCACTTTCCTTGTATTCAAAATCAGTCATGAGAGAGATAAATGAGGCTAATAATAAACAAACCTTGCAAAGGCCTTTGGGATCTCCCAGAAGTGAGGTTCAGATGGCTGCACAGTGATGGAGATTCCCCACAGCTCACGCAGGGGAATGGCTGCCAAGTGTTAGCCGTCACACAGCGGAGAGGTGCCCCCAGAGGACATTTCTCCACGATGGCAAAACAACCTCAGCTGAGGGAAAGGTATGCAACATCCAGGTTAGGAAGTCCCAGAGCTTCTCATTGCTTGATATTAAGATGTTCTTTCATGAGAAAAATTACTCTACACATGCCTGATTTTCATATTCTCTCTCCCCGTGACACTGCAATGGGCCATAGTTGAGGACAGACTGCTGAGCTTATTAGCCAGATCAACTACTGCCTCTACAACTATCAGATGAAATCAAGGAGGCAGAATAGCAGGCTCCTCATTTTTAAGGTAATTAGTGACAGAGAAGATTTATGGCCACTGCATTTATCGACTGTTTAATTTATTGGGCATATGGCCCTATGATGGAAACAAATGTAAACTGGGTAGAAGGATTCTAGTGACAAGGAAATGTCTTTCAAAGAGTGACTGGAAAGTCTCGCATGGAGATGCAAGACTTTATCTTGCAAACATCTTGTTCACCACTTACTTCTGTAGAAGCTGATGGCATCCTGCATGTCATACAACCCTGAGTCTGTTCAGGCAGCCATGGATTACAGGGGACTCCGGATCAGGTTTTAAGGTTTTAGTGCATACGAAAGGCTAAACTTCCTCCTCGGAAGTGATCAGGCAGCTCAGAGGGCAAAACTATAGATCCCCAACCGTTATAGATGTAGATAAAATAAGGATCTAGAATTATTAGGGTCCATTAATAATTATTACCAAGATCCATTAGAAAGAGATCTCCTTCCCCAATCTATGGTGGTGCAATGCAGCATCCCTCCATCTCAGCTCTAGGGGACCTTCAGGCTGTGGCCCAGCGTGGTGTGATGGGTGGAAACAGGGGGAAGATGTCTCCTCCTGTGGCATTTTATACGTCCATTCCCACCAGCCCCTCGGGCTAAGATAGAGGGAGCATCACAGGAAGATCACTCAGCAGCTGGTGCATACTTGTGAGGAAGAAATGACATTTTGGAGCCAGGCGTTTGGCAGTCTGGGATTTAAAAACATGAAGGGGTTATTGCAGGAAGTTCACAGACACGTGTCATATACAATGTGGAAAAGATGTCACAAGATTATCGATGAGGCTAGGTCATCAGCCAAGGGTGACATGTACTTTGGTGGATGATTGCCAACTGAAATGACCAGCTGTGTCAAATCAGATGAAACTGGCCATCAGTACACTTGTCAGCTAAAAAAAAAAAGGAAGAAACATTTTATTTTCTGAACTGTCAGTTCAGTTCTACAACCATGAAAACCTAAGCTCACCACCAAGTAGATGGTGAGCACAAACTTAACTTGCAGCATTCAGGCCATCTCTACAAGGTTAGGAGAGCTATTAGTGTGCTAAAAAATCAGAATAAAGCTAAAATGTCTTTGTTGGCACTATGCTTGACAGTTGGCAGGATCAAAATCTCTCTGATTTTTTAATATCTAATTCATGTCTATGGATGAACCCAGTTAAAAATTGGTTTTGCAACCAAGAGAAATGTTTTTCTTCTAAATTTGCTCATGAAAAAAAATCATTACTTTCAATGCAAAATATCCCACCCCATTAAAAAAAAAACAAGCTAAATGTAATTTTAGCAAAAGAAAAGTCTGTTTGGGGGAGGTTTTTAATTTTCTTTGAAAAGACAGAGGACATAGGTTTATGATTGCTTTTCATGGAAAAAAAACCCTCCAAACTGCTTCTTTTTTGACTGAAGTTATTTCAGCCATCTCTACCCGAAAATGCCTTTTTCTGCGAGGAATGAAACTGCAGGATGAGGCGTGCCAGCCTAGTCGTGTGCCTTGTGCCAGTCTAGTCCCTTGAGCCTCATGCTGTTATTTATTGCTTTGGCTAAGCAGAGGTGCTACGGAAAGGGAAAGACTGCATAGTTGATTTTTCCACCTGAAAGACAGGACTTCCCTATGGTCCCTTGGCGCGAGGAGCTGTGCACAGTGCTCCCTCGTTTGTCTCACGCAGTGAGGACTCCCCACCTTATTTCAGCCTGCTGAAATCACCACCTTTTCTTAGAGTGCTAGGACTAAAGTAGCTTAATGAGTTTGCATACATCAGCCAAACTTCCTTCAGTGACTTTTAAACTAATGTAGTTTATCTCACAGTTGCTGTGGACTAATGCATAGGATCACCTCCCATGGCTCACCTTATGCCTGGTAATAGGCATGAAGTTGCTGCCCTCGGATTCTGTGTCTGAGCTCCTCAAGCGCTGGGGAAGCAGCCCCAGATGCTGCGCTGAAACCAGCGTGTTGCCCATCTTGTCCAATATTAATCTTGCCAAGAGTGGCCAGGTTGAATACCTCTGTGGAGAAACCCCCACCCAAAAACTTTAGGTATGACACAGACTGTCTGTCGTACAGACCTCATCCTGTTCTACTGAAGTTTACAGCCTGAAACTTATGATTATTTGTTTTTCAGTCTTCCTCTTCCATTTTCAGGATTAAGTTTTCTTAATCCAGATATTCTTTCCATCCTGGAAATACCTCCTTCATTAATATCTCCAACCAGTATTTATGTGACACCCCTGAGAAATGAGTGCCATCTGTCCTTGGCCACCAGCTAAGCCACTTCGGGCACTGCTGGTTTTCCACAGCCTTTCCAGGGGTTTACTGATATCTCAAATTAAAGCTTAGCCCAAAATTTGAAAAAAGTGAATATCAACAGGTATGAATTGAAACTCTGACAACCTAGGTCACCCTGACATTCTCCTATCTATTGTGGGTGAGTACATTTATTGACACCTTTGATTCTCCTGACTTTGGAGGTCTATCGTTTTGGTGGCCTGTGTGGTAAATTGATGTCCTAGTAACACAGATTATATCCATGGAAATTTCAATGGGGTTTCACTCCCTGTAGCAAGCCGCATCCTGAATAACAACCAGCTTCCCACACCTGTAAGTATTTGCTTTGGAGATAAAACATTTCACACTTGATGTAAACCCACAGGCAGTTAGAAAAATACAAGCAGCATTTCCACAAATACCCAATGGCAGCGTTCATTTTGTGCCAGGTCTGAGGACGAAAGCCTCTCTTCTGCAGAGGAGTAGTGCAACTGCAGCATGCCTCTTAACCTAGGAGGATCTAAGGTGTCTGAGAGTTACAAGATTCATTCTCTGAAAATACTCAGAAAAATACTTCTGGGAGAGTAGAGTGAAACATATTTTCACATAATGTCCATGAATATTTGCTGAAATTGGATTTTGAATTGACTTTTGCAAAGAGTCAGTCGAAACACCTAGTTCTTGGTGCCAATCCCATCCAGTCAGACAACGCAAATGTAGCATTCAACTAGTGTTGGTCCATGCAGTTTGAAGTACAAATATACTTAAATGCTTGCAGAGCAATTAACAGAAAAACACTCTTGGGCTAGGTGGGGGAGACTCGTTTTCAATAAACTACTTGTATGATAAATGATGCATTAAAAAATTAGTTTACGCCATCCAATCACAAAGTGTTTCTTTTTTGGGAGTCAAGAAAAGAAGAGACGGGGAATAATTCTCATTGCAATTATCACAAGAAGACTTTGAATGATGATGCACTGAAAAACTTCACATGTTTCTGTACAGTAAAAATTAGTCTCACCTTTTCTCCCTGCTCTTCCATAATTTAAACCTCACTTGCTTTTAAAAGTTCAAACCTGTCATGTAGTTAATCCTCACTGAGAGCTAGTGTAGATGACATGTTCGAAAATAATTGGTTTTAGGAATAAGAACGTTATCAGTGCTGAAATTCTCTGTCTTCTTCTAGTGGTATCCAACTCTTGCAAATGGATTTAGTAAAACACTTCTCAAAACAGTCCAGTTATAATTTGACTAGAAAATCAACTTTTTTCTTATTGTTAGCTTTTATTACCTACCCCTATCTGAACATTCTGTTATTTTAGTGGCATAGCACCACTGATGAAAATCTCTTTTGATTGACCATTCTTGCAGCCACCTCAGCATTACTATAGTCAAACACCTCTCTATGTTAAAAGAACCATAAGACTGAAAACTCAAGCACTCAAAAGTTAGAAAAGTTGAGGAAAAGCTAGAAACTGTATCTTTATGTTAAAATACAGGGTTCAATTACACAATGACACACTATATTTTCCAAAAAAGTGTTGTCCAAATACACCATTATTCAGTATTTCTTTGAAGGAAAATAAAATATGCAGCACACATGACAAAACACCAGACAGGAGATTATCTAATTTTCTCCAGGATGTTTCTAACGCACTCACCTTAATACTTGAGCAGAGCTAAAGCAATGATACATTTATTTCCACAACATTGCTAGGGAAAAGGGGTAGAGGCCGTAAAGCCTTGCTTGTGAATTAAATGATTTTGAACACCCAGGATGAAATATCTACAACTTCAGTATTCACATATTGTGTCCAAATTGCAGTTCTCATCTTAGAAATGCAGCCCTGGGAAGCACCCCTTAGATCATGCAATCCAGGGTCCTGCACTTGCAGGCAATGTCTTTGTAGGCTCCCTTTCATCAATTGCTCAAGCTTCACCTTAAAGCTAATGGGTTATTTTGGCTTCACAGCACCCCATGGAAGCCTGTGTGAGGACCTCATCACTTTGACAGTAGCAAGAGCTTCTCATTTCCAGTCTAGACTGACTTCCAGGCTTTTTAAAACCATTTGCTATCAAGCTAAACTGACTTTTTTAGGAAATTTTTTTCCCTCTCAGAGGTATTTGCAGATAGCCGTTCTAGCTTTTGTCAGCTTTTTCGTTGCTAGGCTAAACAAGAGAAATTCAGTTTTCTCTCGGAAGACAGCCAGTCCTCTCCCTCTGTTCCCACTAGTGTCCCTGCCCTGCTCCTGTTCCACTTGAAGTGCATTGCTCCAAAAATGCTAAAGCCAGGTCTGGACCTGTAAGCCATTCACACGGTCATCTTCCAAAAAATGTATTATGCTCAGGCTAAGTTGTAAAGAAATGAAAACAGGAGTTTCATGTGGAAAGGGTGAGGTGACCTTGAGGTGGCAGGACCAATTTCACATGTAACACCTGCAGTTCCAGACCAAGGATGGAGCCGGAGTCTCTGCTTGTAGTGAGACTGGGCCACTGGTCAAAGATGTGCAGAGACATCCAGTAGATCAGGGAGCCAACTCTGACCCCAACTGAGGGGAAGGGATGAAATCTCCACTTTCACTTTATGCTCTTGGTTCTTCCAAGTCAAGTCAATGGGTCTATGGATCTGGGTGGGAGAGCTTCTGCTCTTTGGAGCTTTTTTCTATTGTCTGCGTAGGTTTCCTAACAGAGGAGATGTATAGGATGACATATTGTATGGCAACAGGACATGAAAAATACCGTCTGGAGAGAAAAATTCCAGATGTTACAGCCCTCTGGCCAGTCCTTTGGTTTTTTTAGCATCATCCATACCTTCAGTCAATTCTCCAAGTAAGTAAATGTTTTACTCTCTCTATCTGTGTTTCTTTCCCTTTCTACACTGCTTTTGTAACATTGTCAAAAAAAGCAGTTAAGCTCTGGGGATGTTGGGAAACAGGGTAACACAGGCACAGATGCATCTGCTGCCACTATCGCTGTGAGGCCCCAGCAGCTTTTACAGCTCAGGCAATTATCACAAGTTTGGCTCTTGCCAAAGTTTCTCTATTCATCATTTTCATTATTTCAAAAGAGAATTACTCCAAGCAAATATAATATCCTCCAGCATATAGGTACGCAACAGTCAAAGATCAGTGACTTGCTGCTATGCAGAATAACACATAAACTCAGTTGAAATGTCTGACACATACAAAAGGTTCCAGGAAAGAGTCCCAGGCACTGATACAACAGCTATAGCCAAATCCCTTCTCTGAATAGATATTCATAAAAATAGGTCCCCAGCTGCATGAATCGTTGCCCCAGGAAGTGAAAGATGCACTGCAGAGATTTTGATCTGGATAGGCTGTTCTCACTCCCTTAGCATCATTCAACACTGTTAAAAATGTCCTACTTCATCCTGGATGTAGTGGATGAAAGAAATCCTGTGTCTATCATTTCCACATTAGCTGTTTATGAGTTTGAAACATATATAGGGTCTCTTCTGAGTGTACATGTACATGTATAAATATGTATCTAGGTCTTTGTATGTATGTGTATACGTATACAGATATACATAGATGCATGTAGTATGCATTACAGACATGAGCCAAGTTATAAAAATTATATGCAACTATTAACAGGGGAGCTACAAGGAACTCCAGGACTCTATATTACACTGAGTAATGACAAATAAATGTCAGTAATGACAGTGCTGACAGGTTGATGAAAATAAAGGTTTCTCAGTCACTGAACTGGACTTTCGAGTATCTACCTGACTATCTGTCTAGCTGTCTATCTAGGTATACACAAACTAAATAGGTCAACAAGCTACTTGCAAACCCTAAGAGCTCCAACATGGCAAGCATGTACTGGCCAAATGCCTAATCAGGATACCTTCTGCTGTTTGAGTATATGGAAAGCTTATGCTTTGTAGGCAATTAGTGAGAAGACAATGCAATAAATTAGAAAGCCTACTGCATACATTCTGTGTATATGTATCAAACATATGTGTTCTACAAGGCATGACTAGTGTTTGAGTTCTAGCTGCTGGACAGTTAGACCTCACCGGCAATTTTTTGACTAGCAATATACCATGGTTCAACAGTTTTGATGCTCGCTACACTGCTTCTGTGAAAGAGACTTTGCTACCATCTCTGGCGGGGAGCTGAGTCTCTGGCCAGACAGGTCAGAAGGAGAGGTAGATCTTGGAAGAAGAGCCAGACACAACCCTGAATACATTTCTCTCTTCTTTTCCAGCAGATGTGAGCCAGGCTCCTGGGCAGCATCAGTGCCCCCGAAAAAGTTCTGGAGTTTCGTGGCAACGCCCCACCTCCCCCACCGCCGGTGCAGGGGGTAGATGCAGCACAGCACCGTGCCTGGGGAGACCAGGCGCCCGCAGCAAGTGCAGCTGAGGACTAGGGCAGGTGAAGGCGTGGGAACTGTGGGCATCTTCCCCACGGGACTGTAGATCTACCTTTGCAATCTGTGGTTCTGCTTAGGTTTGACAGGGAGTCTTGTAGCAAAGTGCACTCTGCGTGGTGGTTGGATAAACAGCACAGATTTCGTCGCTTATGACCCTTGCAGTGCTGCGACTCCGGTGCACATTTCGAACAAACGCAGCTGCCCTAGGAGTGACTTGCTGCCTGGGAGCTGTCGCAGGCAACAGCTCGTAGCCTTGATAGGAATGCTGCCCGCTCCTGCCTCCGCTGCCAGGCATGAGGACATCCAAACATCTTGTGGGGCAGGCCTTTCACAGAGCGAGCGCACAACTCCTTGCCTTCGCACAACCGATAAGCGCCTGCTCAGAACATTTAGGCGTATGCTTAAGTGCTATCACAAATGGAGGATGTCCCCCGGGCTGGGGCCTAACCAAGGCACCCAAAATAGAAGAAATTAAAATCGCATTTTTAAACCTGCAGCTGCCTATGAAATGAATCTACTGAAAGGTGAGCTCTGACGTGCGGGTCCCCCTTCCCTTCCTTAGATCACTCAGGGCGCGTGTGTGGGCGTGTGGATGCTCCAAGACACACCTGCAGCCACACACTCGCCACCCAGCAGGCCGGAGCTGCACCTCGCACCCAGCTGACCCTAAATCCAAAAGAAACAGCGGCTGCCTGCCTGGCGCACCCCGGGACAGGCCTGGGAATCTGTGGGGATGGGAAGGGATGCCTGTGGCTTTCCCCAAGCGCGAGCTACCCCGTGGAGGGAGCAGAGCCTGCGCGCGGCCGTTGCAGCGTCACGCACGCAGCTTTGCAGGCTGCGAGTGCACCCGCGCGGCGTGATCGCGGTTCCGTGACTCCCTTCTCATGGACCGCCAAAGTTTCGGGACCCAGTGAGACAAAGGCTGGCACTTTGGGCACCCGATGGGGCGCTGGCAAGGCGGCAGCAGCGGAGCGGTCAAGCCACCGGCACAAATACGCTATCCAAGAGGGTGGTGTTGGATACGGGTCTGCCAACGCAGCTACGCTTAGGCGAGTAGCACAGCCCTGCTCCCTGGGGGAGGGTGTTTGTAGAGCCCGGCTCTAGCCCGTACACGGGAGTTATTCTGCTGCTCCTTACCCCAGAGATGCAGGTTATGGGGGTGGGGGAGAGGGGCAGAAGGAGTTCACCTCCTGTTCTTGTTGCGAGTTTGTTGTCCCTGTTACTCACTGGGTTCCCGTACAGGATGGCAAAAGGAACAGGTACTGATGATCACCTCCTGCAAATAATGCAAGATGTATATTGTGCCTCAAAGTCCATCAGGATAGACTTTGTGCCTCAGACAATAGATCTCCTACCAAGGCACCTCAGGGCAGCCTCTCAGACCATTTTTACCTCTTCAAGATATTTTCCCTTTCGACCAGAGCAGCCACAATATTTGTAGTTGGTGAAAGATGGGGTAAAGGGCTGCCGATACCTGCAGATGGCTACATAAGTTATGGCACAGAGCAAACTAATCAGAGAGGTATGCACAGAAGATTTTATTTTCCCGTCTGTGAGATGCACATTGGGCTCCACATACCTGTAAAAGAAAACATTAAAACCATCCGCTATCTCCAGAAAATTGCTGAATGACAGCATAGGGAAAAGGGGGTTTCTCGTTGACAGGGATGTCTACTAAATAAGAGCTAGCTCCAGTCAATGTTACCTGCGCTAAACAAGAGTAGACAAGTTGACTATGTATGTGTTTGTATCCCCATGTACCCCCAAGGTGAGGTGTAGCTCCTGGGCCCTGGCACAAGGAAGGAAATGGGATTCCCCTACCCAGCTGTTCACTTACACTTTCCACCTTCAGCCCGGCACCTGAGCCTCCCATGTCCCTTGGCCACCGTGCAGCTGAATGTCTCACACCTGAGAGACATGCTGCAGTTGTGGACATGTTAATGGTAATCTGGTAAAATCAAGCATTTCACAAAATAGTTGTGGTGCGTGGGTTTTTTGCCATCCAACCATTTTGCGAGTACCACTGTGATGTGCTAGAGCTGCTCTTCAAGGGCTTAATTTTTCAGAAAATGCAGAGCAGAGAGTGCAAAGGCCCTGTTTTCCCAAAGGAACTCACCTGCGACAAATGAGTCCTCTGAAAAAAAAGAGACCGTTACCTGAAATCCTCAAATAAAATTACCATTTTGTGGAAACCCTGATAACTTTAGTCATTTCATGAGAAGCAGCACCTACATGTATCAGCACACACATACACACCACCCACTCTGCGTAGGCATATGTGTACTCGTGCATATGTAGACACAGCTAGTGCATACATCTATACATTCATATGTTATAGATAGGTACAACATCTACATGCAGTCTCATAATTAAATAAGCAATTGTTAATACACAGATGTAGGTATGGATAGTTGTGTGTCTCCCTCCTATGGGCATTTGTAACGGTGTGCCTTGATGCATACACAGCCTGTACCTGCATTTGGGCCCCTCACTACAAGAAGGACGTTGAGGTGCTTGAGTGTGTCCAAAGAAGGGCAACGAAGCTGGTGAGGGGTCTGGAGCGCAAGTCTTATGAAGAGCGGCTGAGGGAATTGGGGTTGTTCAATCTGGAGAAGAGGAGGCTGAGGGGAGACCTCATCGCTCTCTACAACTACCTGAAAGGGGGTTGTGGCAAGGTGGGTGTTGGTCTCTTCTCCCAAGTAACTAGTGATAGGACGAGAGGAAATGGCCTCAAGTTGCACATGGGGAAGTTTAGACTGGATATTAGGAAAAATTTCTTTACTGAGAGAGTGGCCAAGCATTGGAACAGGCTGCCCAGGGAGGTGGTGGAGTCACCATCACTGGAGGTGTTCAAAAAACTTGTGGACGTGGCACTTCAGGACATTGTTTAGTGGGCATGGTGGCATGGGGTTGATGGTTGGACTTGATGATCTTAAAGGTCTTTTCCAACCTTAATGATTCTGTGATTCTGTGCATAAAGAGGCTGGGAGTCTGCATCAGCAGCATTCTGCTCTTCCTGAAGGAAGAGCTGATGTGTGTAATAGCTCCGACAGGAACAGGAGCGGGCAGCTCGTCCCAGCAGTGCACTGTGGTTTCCTAGGTAACTGAACTTGAAATAAGGTGATGTCTGGAACTGGGTTTTATCAAATCAATTTGCTGAAGGTGCATACACGGGGGAAAAAACCCACCACAAAACATGTAGTATCTTACTCACTTTAAAAGCCAACAATATACCACTTATTTATTTTGGTAATTGAAGAGTTTGTTGTCTTTTAATGATCAGTGATGTCATTTTCCCATTGAACCCATCTGTGCAGGCAGGGACGTGTAGAAAATATGACTGTGCATGTTATGCATTATTTAGACAGGGCCACAGCTATGTGCTTTGCAGACAAATGAAGACATGACAGACCACTGCCCTGAGGCAGCTGCACGATGAGCACAGGTCCCACCTTTCCTGTTTCTGGTACCTCGCTTTACCCACGTGAGCAGCCCGAGTACAGCAGCCAGAGTGATGCAGGTTAAGTTTCTTCCTCCATCACAGACTTCCCACATGATGGGGGGACACACAGTTGGGGCAAGGTCTACAAGAATATTTCTGTGCTTACCTGGAGTGTCAGGCTGAATCTGAGATCAGTGGGAGGGAGGGCAATATCTGTAGGAAAATGAGACATAGCTTCACTGGTTATACCTCTGCCCAAAAATCCTAAATGAGGTGAGTGCCTAGGATGAGAGCACGTTTGCCTCTACTGTTAAATTGCATCCATCATGCTTTTGGGTTGTGCCAGGTAGCACTTAAGCAATTCCTAAGCACTGTCTGAGCATGGCATGGGCCAGGTAACATAGGAAGCAATACAGAGTGTGCCACTTCGGTATGTCCTCCTGCACTGTCCTCCAGTAGAATTTCTCCTCATGCAACTCTCTTGCTCTCACACCAGTCCTCAAATCACTCTGAACTCAGCATCATCCTGGTAAAAAAACTCACTAGCAGGAGCTGCTTTTTGCCATTTTTTCATTAGATGAGACAACTGCACTTGGGCATAGCAGGATCATGGGAGCAATCAACATGTCTGTTCTTATTGCAACCTAAGAGGGATAGAGTTGAGCAAGAATGGTGGAGTCTCTTACTATCTGTTTTCAGACTGAGCGTGTCCTGGTTTCAGTCAGGGTAGAGTTAATTGTCTTCACAGAAGCTAGTGTGAGGCTGTGTTTTGGATTTGGGATGAGAAAATGTTGATAACGCGCTGATGTTTTCAGTTGTTGCTAGGCAGTCAAGGACTGTCCAGCTTCTCGTGCTGGCCTGCCAGCAAGGCTGGGGGTGCCCGGGGAGCTGGGAGGGGACACAGCCAGGGCAGCTGACCCAGGCTGACCAAAAGGATCTTCCATACTGTATGACAACATGCTTAGTATATAAAGATGGGGTGAAGAAAGAAGGGTTTGGAGTGATGGCATCTGTCTTCCCAAGACACCATTATGTGTGATGGAGCCCTGCTTCCCTGGAGATGGCTGAACACCTGCCTGCCCATGGGGAGTGGTGAATGAATTCCTTGTTTTGCTTTGCTTGCATGCGTGGCTTTTGCTTTACCTATTAAACTGTCTTTATCTCAAACCATGAGTTTTCTCACTTTTACTCTTCCAATTCTCTCTCCCATCACACCATGGGGGCGTGAGCGAGTGGCTGTGTGGTGCTTAGTTGCTGGCTGAGGTTAAACCACAACAGAGGGAAATGGAGGCAAGGCTTCCACAAGCCCATTGCCCAGACTGGAGACAAAATAACCCATCTACACATGGCTTACATGCAAGTGTCCAGCCAGAACCACCTATTCACCAAGAATGTATTTGACACGAAACTGTCCTGGCTCTGCGAGAGAGGGACTGCCACCATGCCCCTTAGCAAACCTAGCCCAAGACCAGAGATCCTGCCCATCTAGGTTCAAGCACCCCTATTTGTAACCCTTGTGAGGAACTGGAGCCCTCTACATTGTGGGTGTGTGAGGATGACGGACACAGCCCACCATTTCATCAACTGATGGTCTTCCACAACAACTGCATCAGAAAAAACAGCAGTAGCCTGGGACCACATCTGCCCAACAACCCACTGTGTCACCAAGCTGGGAACCACCTCCCACCCATGCCCAGCATGTACATGGGGTAAATGGGATGTCTTTTCCTGGGTGAACACTGGGGAGAGTTTACCCTTTCCCTTTCCCTTCTTTCCCTTCCCCTTCCCTTTCCCTTTCCCTTTTTTCTCTCTTGTTTCTATTTTCCCCAAAAAGTAACTTTCACAGTGAGAACTGATGTATCCCATCAGCTATGGCCCCTGCAAATACACCTCCGTGCATGTGAATCTGTCTCAACATTCTTTGTTGCAACACCTGGGACATTGGGCTTTTACTATTGCATGATGTTTAAGGCCATCCAAAGGAGACACACTTTATCCTTCGGGCAATAACCTACCAACATGGGTAGCCAGTAAAGAGCAGAGCAGCCCAGCACTCTTCAGTGTGGTCAGGCAAGAGCCTTTCACAGAGCAGCTCATGCTCGTCTGAAACCATCCTCTGCTTGCTGGTTGGGTGCTGACAGCAGCACAAGCTGCAAACCGCAAGAGCACAGTGACTGTTCCAGGAAAAACAGCCTGACTCCATCCCAACCTCATCCCGAGATCAGTTAGAGTGGTGCTGGGGGAGCAGGAAGAAAATCCAGAGCCTTGTAGAAGGTATGCTCTGTGAGGATGCCCCACAGAGCACTTGTGAGAGGGCAGTCTGTCCAACAGCCTCCGACTCCCCCACCCCACTCCAACTTACCTCCTGGCCCCACACTGCTTGTACCTGATCAGAAGGAGTCAGAGATTGCTAGTCTACTCTCTACCCTCTACAGTCTCTTCTCCGCTGGGATGGGATTGATCTGATGTGGCCAGCTGTGCCTCTTCTGGCTCCCACCCAAAGGAGGCAGCTGTCCCCTTCTCCCTGGGCCTGGGGAAATAGCAAAGGCAGATGCGGCCCCGACTTAACCAGATACCGCGAACCTCAGGGGTGAAGCCTGCAGAGCCCCGTTTCAGAGCCCAAGCTTGTCATGGTGCCTCATGCATGGGGCAGGGGAGAAGGGACTGGGGGACATGCAAAAGGCACGTGTCCTGCCCCGTGGGACGCAGTTCACGCCACAGCCTGTGCCTACTAACTTGTGGTCCCATTCAGGGGTGACCCTGTCAGTCATCACAACCCACATGGTGCTTCTGGCCTCCGGGCACCAGACAGACCTGGGAATGTTCGTTACTATTATTAACACAGATGCGGTGTCTGTGCCCATCTGCAGTGCTTCCCTTACCTCACCAGGGTGTCATGAGGACAAGTACCTCAAAAGAGTCAAATGGGGCAGCAGAGTAATGGAGATCATAAGAGCACTGGTTATAACAGCAGAAGATGATGGCACATCACTGCCTATCTTTCCATCACATTTTGTTTGGTCTGATGTTTCTAATGCCCATGACAGACCTGTGTCTAGGACCAAGGCCCCCGAGGAGGCTGGTACAGCAGCACCAGGAACGCTTTGTGCTGTTGTCACCACTGCATTCAAAGGGACACATGCAGGCTTTCAGGAATCTGAACATCCCACTTCGGTCTGAGCACGATCTGCATTTAGCCTCTGCCTTTTCTTAGTGTGCCTGGCAGTGGTTTGGGGTGCAGAGTAGTGCTGCAGTTTGGGCTTTGGCAGCTGCAGGACAGAAGAACCTCCAGAACACCCCAGAGCATGGCCCACCCTGCATCCCACGCACCGTGTGCCCCAGAGCCGCCTGACAAAGCAGTTCCCACATGCTGGCAGGCAAATTGCTGGCATGCTCCGATATGGGGTTCCCAGGTGCTCTGGGGGGGCTTTCCCATCGTGCCCTCAGGTTCAGTGTCTCTACAGCCCTTGAGTCCAACTTTAAGGGCAGGTGGCTTCAGAGCTTCCCTTAGCTTGCAGCATCCCCCAGAGCTACTCAGCACCCCAGGGTGGAAGAAGTCTTTAAAAGACCCGACGCTATCTGAGTTTATCCCGTGGCACAGCAGGCTGGAGCTGCTTAGCAATCTGCAGTGCCCATTAAGAGAGATGCTGTGTGATTTCCAAGGATGAATCCATGTTCCAACAGCTTCTTCCAAACTAAATTAGCTTTGGGATATATGATTGCAAAACCGCAGCAATTAGCAGATGGCTCAGGATCAAGTCTGGGACCTGATGTGACCGCAGCCAAATATGGAGGACAACTTCAGCTTCCAGTTTGGTACTGTGTCATCTTAATGCGAGTGGGGTTTTGGTTTTGCTTTTAACTGATGGCTAAACCAAAAAAAGAGAGATCTATTTTTATTTAGCAAGATATGCAGAAGCGTTATCAGCAAAAATATTGCCTGCAGTGTAGAGATGTTACATTTCATTTCAGGCAAATGCTGCTAGGGCTGCCTGGGATGTGACAAAACATCTGACTGATTGTTCTCCAAGTGCTGCTCTGTAGCCCTTGGAAAATCAACACATTAAGTTTTCACTATAGGCAAGCAATTAGGCACAGAACCATGCAAATGAAATCAAAATCAAATCTGGAGAGAAAACCGCAGAACATTTGCTTGTCATTTTACCTCAGGAAGTGTCATTACCACTGTGCTCAGCACCAGCGTGACCGGCCTTGGGACAGTGGACCTGGAGATGGGGTCCACAGGGCAAAGCTGAAACCCTAGAGAGGGCTCAGTGATGAGTCTGAAGAAATGTGGACAGGTTGCTGAGCATACATTAGGGCGGGATATTCTGTGCATCCACCCAGCTCACCTTGAGCATACATCCTGCAGTACATCACAGGGTCTTTGGCCCCTTTCCATCCCCCTTGGGGAGACAGATGAAAGGGCTTTCTGCCCAGCCAGCTCACCTGGGCTTTTCTGGTGCAGACCCAGAGCGCAGAGGGTGGTGGCAGGGGCAGGTTGTGTGCTCTTCTGTGTGAAATCAGGTCACACCCCAGGCACTCACCCAGAATCAAGAGTTAGAGAGAGTTCCTGGGTCTCTCAGTTCACCCATGGCTTTAGGGCTCAATGGAGTTAGTTAGCTTAATAAATGAAAAATCTATGCAGTGCCTTCAGTGATGCTCAGTCTCATGCCCAGGGAACAGAATTAGAGTAACAATGTGCCTCTCTAGCCAGCATACCAGCATGAAATAGGTTAGACTGTCAGGAGCCAGATCAAGACAAATAATAGTGAGAAATGCATATTTAATAGAGAAGAAACAACTTACCGAGGGCAGAGGTGGATTCTCCCATTACATTCTCCCTCCGAGATCAAGTTGTGGAGTTTCTCTTGAGATACCTGCTCTAGCTTGATCACAGCTCTTGCGCTGAAGTAAGAATTAGTTTAGTGAAGTCCTGAGGTCTGTGCTATGGGAGAAGTCTGACTGAATTGCCATAATGGTCTTTTCTGGCCTTGAAAGTAAGTGGATCACTATGTTGTCCTTTCCTTTTCATCCGGCCTCATATTTCACTTTTGTTTCTTTTCAAGTCATTTTATGGCACTCATGAAATATCTGAGTACCTCACAAGCTATGAATCACTTCTGATTCAGACTCCCTTAATAGTCTGCCATTCCTTTCTCTCACATGTGCAACCAAAGCCCTGAACATACAAGCCCCAACTTGCACCAAAACTCTGGGTCAGAGCTAAGGAGAGAACCTCAGCCTGTGCCACCTGCTCCTGCACCACCAGCCTACCACTGTGCCTCCCAACCAGCACACCTAACTCTGTGCTTTCACTTCTAAGAAGAAATTTCATGACAAACTGAACAAAGTGTTTGTCTATGGTTTTTAATTGGGCAGCATCCCTTCCTACCTCTCTTCTCAACCTCTTTGCCTGATCAGAGACTGCCCAGAAGCCCCTTTACCTCTTTAGGAATCAGAGAGAGAAGGGAGTTCGGCACTTTCTTTGCTTATCTCATTCCTGGACCTGAACAAAGGTTTAAAGGAAGAAGAGGGTGAGCCCAGGGGAGTTGTGTCAAACATGCATCATCTCTCCTACCAGCTCAAGGCAAGCTATTGCAAAGTAAGCAGAGATACGGGCTATGTGGAGCCGTCTTTCAGCAGACTGGTGCAGAAACCATGCCACATCCACAGCCTGGGAAGCCCATTAAGTTTGAAGAAGGAACCTGTGTCTCGCAAGCGTGGGAAGGAGGCAAGCCACGGGCATGAAGGCATAGACTAAAGCCAGCCGGACTTCCACTGGAGTAAAGATGAGCTTGCCTTCACCAGATTCAGCTGTGCCCCTGTGCTCCGGGTTTGTTCACCTCCGCCTTACCAGCTGCAGCCGTGCTCCTAGAGAGAGGGTTTTCTCTTTAGAGGCACCAGCAGCGTGTCCCTCACGTCCAGGGCCGCGGGGCAATCTGCACCCCCCAGCGTCTCCTGCTGCTGGCAATTGCTTCTCCACCCGGGCCAGAGGCACAGGCACTCCTGCTTCCATGTGAGGAAAACAGAAAGGGACTTTGCTCCCAAGTCCCAGCCTCTACCTGTCTCTGCGGGAGGAAAAGCCACAATGGTTATTTCTGATTTCCTCTTTCTTAAACTTGTGTCGTAAGCAACTATGGTTGATACGCTGCAATGCACTAATAGCTGATCAAGATGCTTAAAGCATATGGGAATACTTAATGTCTGAATAAAAAAAAAAATCTCCTGCAGAGCAAGTGCTCTCAGCCTCAGCTCCAGACACCTGAGTGATGTCAGGGTGGGGTGAGGTCATTGCCACCTCAGGGTGTACATCTGCACTAAACTGGAACTCTTTCCACTTTTTTACCCCTCATCCCTTTCCTGAGCAGACACTGGGAGCACTCACTTAAGTCCCACTTTAGCTCATTCTGAGGGATAAATACACACAGTTGATGTTTCCGAAAATCTTATTAAGTATCAAAGAAAAAAAAGTCTGGAGATGACCTTAACGGGTCGTCTATTCCATCTACTACCTTGTCACAAAACCTGTCCCAGTGCTTCACTGTCACCAACACTGGAAAGCCTTTTTCTTTCGTCTAATATTAATCTCCCTTGCTGCAATTTATGGCTATGACTTCTTGTCCTATCCACTACAGAACTGACAAATAGATTATATGATGAAGAACTGATAAAGTACAGGCTAGAGAAGCGGACTGTGAGATGAACTGAAAACCGGCTGAACTGCCAGGCTCAAAGGATTGCAACCAGTGGCATGAAGTACAACTGGAGGCCAGTCACCAGCGATGAGCCCCAGGGGCTGATGCAAGGGCCTGGACCGCTTAACATCTTCATTAATCACCTCAGTGCTGGGACAGAGTGCACCCTCAGCAAGTCTGCAGATGACACAAAACTGCAAGAAGCAGCTGATATACCAGAGGGTTGTGCTGCTGTCCAGAGGGATCTCAACAGGCTAGAGAAATGGGCTGACAGGCACCTCATGAAGTTCAACAAAAGGAAGAGCAAAATCCTACCCCTGGGAAGTAACAACCCCATGGCCCAGTGGAGGCGGGGGCCGGCTGGATGGAAAGCAGCTCTGCAGAAAAGGAACTGGGGGTCCTGGTGGACACCAAGCTGACCTTGAGCCAGCAATGTGACTTTGCAGAAAAGAAACCCAAAAGCCTTGTGGTCTGCATTAAGAAAAGCACTGCCAGTCGGTCGAGGGAGGCGATCCTTCACCTCTGCTTAGCCCTGGTGAGACATACCTGGAGTGCTCCATCCAGGTTTGGGCTTCCCAGTAAAAGAGAGATGTGGACATCCTGGAGCAAGCCCAGTGATGCCACAAAGATGTTTAAGGGATGGGAGCATCTGATGTATGAGGACAGGCTGAGAGACATGGGCCCATTCAACCTGGAGAAGAGAAAGTTCAGAGTGATCTTCTCCATGTGTATAAATACCTGATGGGAAGAAGTAAAGAAGACAGAGCCAGACTCCTGTTAATTGTGTCCAGTGACAGGACAAGAAGAAATAATGGGAACAAACTGAAATACAGGAAATTCTATTTAAATATAAGAGCAAAACCTTTCTAAGGGTGATTGAACACTGGCAGAGGCATCCCAGAGATCTTGTGGTATCTCCAACCCTGGAGATACTGAAAACGCAACAGGACATGGCCCTTAGCAACCTGCTTTAGCTGACCGTGCTCATAACATGGGCTTGGATTAGATGATCTCCAGACGTCCCTGCCAGTCCCAGCAATTCTGTGGTTCTGTGGCTGTATTTCCTTCCCCTCACAGTAGCCTTTTACATTCTTGATGGTACTTATCGTATATCCCCCTCAATTCCAGTTAGTTCAATCTTTCCTCAGAAAACATATTTCATTGCAGGCTCCTGGACCTTCTTCGGTCAGTCTTCGCTCTTCTCAAAGTGCGGTGTGCCACCCAGAACACAGCACTAGCTGGACCTGAATGACAACAGTAAGTTTCAGAGTTAACAGGTCACAGGGAGAACCAGGTGAAGAGACAGATATGAAAGAGAGAGAAGAAAAGGCCAATAAGCAGAACAACAGCTACTATTTACCCACTGAGTGCCAGCAGACAGTTAAAATATTTCTGTTCCAGGTGTTATAGCTGAGATATCTTCAGAAATTTTCCAGAACTTTGTATTATACTTGTTTGAGAAAGAATGTGCTTGGTTTGGCTCCCCCCGCTCCCCTTTTATAATAAGTTATTTAATTGTTCATTTTTTTTAAACAAACATCAGCCTTGGCTTTCCATATCCATTTCACGCTATCCACTCCCAGCGGGAGCTGGCAGCCCTGACACCTCACCTGAGACCCGATGCCCCGCCGTGTGCCCAGCACGGGACCAGCTTTTCAGAGGGCAGACGATGCTGGTGAGCTCCCCTGCGCCGCACCTGCGAGCTTGGCAGGGGATGGACTCTTCCCGGTACTCCAGAAGCCAGGACGGGAGCCAAGAACCAGGAGCAGCCAAAACAATCACTTCAATGTGCTGTACTCCAAAACATACCAGCGTGTGTCGAAGTCGGAAGGCTCACAACAAGGGGCTGTCTTGGGCTGGCTTGTTTATGGCTTCATTCCTCACCCCTGCCTCCTTCTCCCTTGTCTCTGTTGCCAAACATAGTTATTTAGCCCATTTCAAAAAACAGCAGAAACTAAGGGAAGAAGAAATTCTTAAAAGTCATACAAATATGAATTTCTCCCTCATAATGAAGGCCACCCTCCTAGTACCCTGTCAGCCTACCGTCCACTAGCAATTTTCACCCCTGCAGAGCAGGCACCAGGTGGGTAAGGGAGGGAAGAAGTTGTGCTTTTCCTTGGCTAAGAGCTTTATTCTGAAAACCTAAAGGAAGTTGTTTTGAGCTGCTTGACCGTTTCTGCCTGCTGACAGCCTCACAAAAAGCATCAGGCTGGCAGACTTCAAAATGGAGACATAAACTGGGAGAAAGCAAGAGAGGATGCTACCGGCAGAAGATAGCAGTAACCAGTGACTCCCAAGCACCCCAAGGTATTTACCTGTGAATAAACCTGTGCTATTTTGGTATAGTCCAAAGTCCTGCCGTCCTATTTAACCCAGAGAAGGTTTTCAAACCTTCTAGCCCGCTTGGACAGTATCCCCATCAAACCAAAGAGGCCATTCTCAGAGCAGAGACAAAATCAGATATCTCATTGTTTAGAAATAATTTAGCAATATGTTTGCAAAATTAGGAAGGGGGAAAACCTTAACTGAAATCTGATATGTATACCCTGATATTGCATGAATGTTTGTTTCATGGTTGGTTTTAGCTGCAGTTTTTCTCTGTGTATTTATTCTGAATGTAAAGATCCGGGTGTAGTACCAATGTGTACTTGTATAATACAAGAACATAAGATCTAAACACAACGTGGATATAGGAATCAAGAAAAAAATATGTCATTATTTTGAGTGAAGCACAATAACAAAATCAGAATTTAAATCCTGCCGTCCCAAATGTGAAATGAAGAATTCCATTTTAAAGCTTTTTTCCCTCCCCTTGATTTGGCAGGCCTACTAGTGAGCAAGAAGACATCTGCTGATCTTTCATTAGAAGGGCTCTTAGCTCTTCACCTGCTTGGCTGGTGACAGTGACAGCACTTCAAGGGGGTGAGGGGTTGGTAGCACTCCCTGATGGGGATCCAAGGTGCTGGTAGAGACCTCTAGAGGTTTGTCCTGCAGAGCAGACCATCGGTCTAAAATTTTAAAAAGTACTAAAGTCACGTGGCAAAAGGGTTTAATGTGTCCTCAGCAACCTGGCTATGCCAAATTTGATTAAGGAGTTCTATTTGTGTCAACCTTATTCTTTGATGTGGTAACAGGCCTATGGACATTTACTTCTGGTTCAAGCTTTATTGGAAATGTATGGACATTTATGGACGTTTATGCTCTGGTTCAAGCTTCCATCGCACTCCACAAAGCAAAGGATCTCAGGGACCAACTCAGATCTCCTGGATGGATGCAGGGCCCCATTTTACAAGGCTTATCACTCTGCTCTGCCTGCTGCAGGGGACAGGACCACCTTCTTGGCTTCTCCTCTAGAAGAAGTGATTTCTGTAGAGGTGTAGGTGAGGCCTTGAGTCTTCAGCTTCCCTGAGAGCACTGATGCTCCTACAGCTATTTTTCCTTTCTACTAAACTTTCACAGCTTTATTGAGATCTGAAGTCTGAGAGAGAGTGATAAATGTAATTCTGTCCTCCTCACTTCCCTTCCATTTTTACAGATTGCAGCCTATGTACTCCTGAATTAGGATATCTGTTTCCAGAATAGCAACAATGGATTTCAATCTCTGATGTATTTAATGAGAAATTATAAATTAATAGTCCTTCTTCACGGAAGATCTATGCTAAATCCATGTGGGATCCTTAAGAGCTGCATAGTGAAAATAATTGTCTGTACAGCTGTAACAAACACAATTTAATCCAGGAATATCAGGACGGTCTAAAATTTTAAAAAAGTACTAAAGTCACGTGGCAAAAGGGTTTAATGTGTCCTCAGCAACCTGGCTATGCCAAATTTAATTAAGGAGTTCTATTTGTGTCAATAAATTATCATCCAAGGTAAAATAAAAGTCATTCAATTTGTTAAAATTCAATTTTATTTAGGTGCACAATTAGTGGGTTTATCCTATTGCAAAATAATTCAGCCAAGAAATCAATTTTAGCACCAACAGAGTACAACTGAGTCTATAAACAGTCTTCCAACACTAACTGGATAAAGCTATGGACAGTATGTTTTTTTATAAAAGGCATATTTCTCTTTCACATACACATAAGCCGACAAATAGATACCTCTGCAATCATTTCCTAAAAATCATTAGCTGAATGCTACTGTAATACTACTAAAACTAATAACAGTATTTTCTTACAGAAATTGCTGAAGGCAGCGTGAGGACTGAGACAAAGTTAAAATAAAAGTACAGCATTCATAATCCTGCCTGTCTGCATCTCTCTGTTTTTTTCAAAGGCTATGCCTTAGTCCTAAGTTTGTTCTACGCTGTTTTCCAGTAAAATATGGATGAAATCAGATCAAGAAAACAGTACCAAGAACAAGTCTAAAGGACTCTTGCAAGTGAGCTCTCCGCTATCGCACTGCTGCAGCAAGGACGAAAAACATTTCCAATGCTGCCAAGCACACCGGGATGCCTACTAGCCCGCTGGTAGGAGAAGCCCGGTCGTGGAGGATGGGCAAGACGTGCTCATGCATATTTTATCTAGGAGGCCTCGATAACCCACCAAAAAGTGAATCGCAGGCCGGAAGGATAATTGCTATCACTGGGAAATCGTCACATCGCCTAAACTAAGCCACCCAGTAGGTAATTAGGGTAGTAGCTGCCTAATGTGCCTGCTTCGGCAAATGAGGTCACTCTTCGTTTTGCCCGGCTCCTCCGATTACAGATCCTGTACGCATGTCGGCTCCCTTTGGGAGCGAACATCCAGGAGGACACTCAGGCACCCGAAGAGGACAGCGTCTCCCAGGGTCTGCAAAGAGAGGGCACTTGGAAAGCAAGAAATTTGGCTGCCTCCAACGCAGACGCTCGTTCAACTCTACCTCCGCAGATTTTGCTCTCTAAACCTTTCTTCTTAGGGGCAGGGAAGGGCATCCCCTTCCTGTTACGGAAAGCCCTCCTCTGAAGGCTGGAAGAAAAGCCATGACAATTAGTATATATATTTCAAACAGAGAAAACACCATGTATATACATGTAAGTGTAAACTTGTGTGAGCATGTGTGTTTTTACCGTTTCATCTGCTGTGCAGGGAGGCTGTGGTCAGTCCAGAGCTCGCTAGGCTTGAGTGCTCAGGAATTATCCCCTCCACACCTCTTCGCCCCAGGACCTCTGCCTGATGCCATCCACAAATACAATATACCCAGCAACAGCTTTAAGAGGTCAGTTTACTGCAGAGTGTGTCAGGACCCACAGCTTTAGGAAGGAGGATGATGTTTGTAGGTGTCACATTCTTTTTCACTGTGGTTATTAGCTCCTGGGGTCTAAGGAGGGCTAGTGGTAGGATTTGGGTTTATGGTACAGATACATTCTAATGCTCAATTTCCTTCTGGATTCTACAGAGCTCCCAGAATTAGGCAGAAAGCTGGTATCGGGGACCAATTCCTTTTTTAATTTTTATTGTGGTCCGCTTGCTACGGTTAAGGATACAGTTGGAATTGGAACTACACACTTTCTAGAGGCCAGTCTGTTCTAGAGGGTGTAAAACACTAGGAAAAGAACTGGTCGTGCTGTGACCAAGGCCATAGGTTTTCTTGGCCCATGGGGAACAATCCCTTGGCTATCAGCAGGCACAGGGGATGAGGCGTACATCATTGTAGGGCCTTCAACATCGTTAGGACAGCTGATATTAGCACAGGTAGAACTATCTGCTCCTTTAGGGAGGGCGGACACCTCCTGTCTGTGAATAACATTAGGGTTTGTGTTGGGATTGTAGTTATAGCTTGGAGAATATAAAACGTCAGAAGCATAAGTACTTCTTGCAATACGCAAGGCCTACAGACATAGTGAGAGGATTTGAGCTCAGAAGAGGAAATTCTCTTCAAGTCCTTTTACAACACAGATTGCTTCCCTGACTTATAACTGTGGTCAGGGTTTGAAGAGTTTGGAAGCCTTCATGAGCCCAGCGCTATTGCTGAATGCTACAGCATTTATACAGCTACAAAGAAGACAAATATCCTTTCTCCTGTACATGCTCTTTTCCCGCAGGGATTGGTCCCCCGACATCAGTGTTGGGAGTGGGGATAGGGACTGCAAATGTCAGCCACAAGTGCACCGTGTTACCACACTCTCCACTGCTCAGAGACGGAGAGCGGCTGGTTGTGGCAATGATCCATACCCTTCCAGCACAGGAAAAAGCGTGAAGCCTAAAACGTTGATGGACAAGCCTGTTCCCACATGTGGCAAGATCAGCCGCTAAAAAGGAACACTCTGGTACTGGCATGACTGGGCAGGGGCGGGGGCCATTAGGCTTCGCTCTCTCCTGCAGGCACCGATCACTTGGGGTAGCAATCGTGGGATAATTTATATTTTTCAAGAGCCCTTTTTGTGTTGTGTGGTCCACAGTCACAGTAAAAGCAGAGACCAATGCTCAATTTTGCTGTGGGGATCGCTGCCCCGGGTACGATTAAGGTGAAGATCTGAGCTGGGATGACCTTTTCTCTCTCCCCAGCCCGTTTCCGCTGCCTTCTGCAGCGCCTGCGCGGCCGGTCACTCCTTCTGGAGTAAATCAATCACCTCCCTCCCAGAGGAAATCCGAGCACAAGGGATGGGGGAACAGTGCAGACAGGCACCGTGGCCACAGATGCCATCATATTCAGCTCTTCCCTCCCAGGACAAGCCCCAGCAATGTCCTAGCAAGCCTTGCAGCCTCCCCCTTGCCCCAGGGGACAGATCACATGCCTGTCACGCAGGAACCAACCGAGGAGTCTGTGATACAACCATCCCCAGCACTTAAAGCACTTTGGATTAAAGACCCACACACATACGTAACAGTGATCTCTACGTCTCGGAGTCACAGGGGTTGCACAGTGGATCAGGGAAAACGTTGGTCAAGGAGCGTCCTGGCCACTCCACGCCAGGGGTGCAGCCCTGAGGACCATGGACATGAGCCATGTCACACCAAGCAGCAACACTTCACTCCATCACAACATGCAGAGACAACAGTGAGAAAAGAATTTAAACTGCTTAAGGAAAAGAAGCTCCAGAGGTCTTCCTTCCTGCACCGACCACTGAGCCTACATTTGATGCTTAGTTAGGTGTTACAGATGTCTTTCTTCCCACAACACTTCATTCCTTCATACAGTTCCCAATTTTATTTTCTGGTCCACAGTTAGCTTTGCTGCAGGGTCACGCAAAGCCATAGGACAGTCTATGTAATGGCAGGATAACTTGACCCAATAAAAAAGAGGAAAAGAATATTATTACCTCCCAAAAAAAGAAGGAAAAGAAAGTGATTAGAATTTTGACCTTATGTTTACAATCATTTTCAAGTTAAAGCAACTCAAAACATTTCTGTGCACTGAAAAAAATCTCAATTTTTACTGTAATTTCTGCCCCAAGTCTTTTGCACACTTATCACACATGAAATAAACCTCAACTCTTTACACCACCTCATCTGTAACACTGCATGATCCAGAACTACTAATATCAGGCACTTGTATAATTTTCCTCAGGTGAGCAGTATGTTTTAACTCATTAGGAACATACACCCATGAATAAGATCATAAAGATGCCTTGGGATGAAATTCCAGCCATGGGTCAAATTTTCCTACTAAGTGTAGCAGCTTCAGGATTTCACCTTGTACGACTGACACAAAACCATGATGCAATAACCCTGACTCCAACAGACACAAAGGAGTTTAGTATCTGTTAAGACCAAGATATGAAGTTACTTACCAAAGCTCATGAAGGAAGCTTGTGACACAACCTGGACACTGGTGATGCATCTCTGACATTTACCTTTTGTGCTTCCCCTTCCCAAGCCACCATTCCAATCACTTCTCGACAGCTGTCTTCATCCGCATGGCAAAGAATGGAAGAGTTACAGTTTATTCTGGTTGTAAACCAGTTCAGTCTTCTGTGGTTTTGGTGACACTGGTGAAGAGAAGCTGTCTTTGAACACTAAGATAGCTTTCTGCATGCAAATATTCTTGATTATGAGCACCAGGGGAAAAGAGTAAAACCTTGCCAGTTCGTTCCTATTTAAACCAGCTCCCTTGCCACCCTACAACATAAATCAACATAATCAGGAAAAGACACAACATTTACAAAACTTTATATCCAACCAACCTTCATGTAACTGGCTAGCTCCAGTCCTTTAGACCTTACACAGCTTTGTTGGAGAGTGCTGGGCAGGAGAGGTCATCTCAGCAACCCAGCAATGGGTGCGGCCGAAACAAGAACCTTTTCTCTCTCATCTCCAAAGGCAAATGTTGCTGGGTTATGCAGAGATGTTGTGTGTCTCACACATTCAGTTGCATTTAAAATCCTTTAAAAAGGATATTGGTATCTAAGACCAGAGCCAGTCTGGGGCAAGCTTTCTGGTCACAAATGCGAAGAGCGTAGATACATTTTTATTTCTCTTTTAAATACTGATTACCAGGAAGCAGAAATGTTTTTAAATACACAGTGTGGTTCTAATGTCCTGAGATTTTTAATGGAAAGTGAAAATTATGAAGGTCACATTAATATTTCATTGAGCACCAGTCAAAACAGGTTGGCTGGCAAATGTTTACGCCTTCCCACCTGCACAGTATCGCCATTGCCCTCCATTAAGGACCTGATTCCCATTAGCTTCTTCCAGTTGACGGGGGGAAGGGGAACGTCTTGTTTGTGCAGTGCTGGAATAGGGAATGAGATTTTTGCAACCTTTCATTTAAAAAAGAAATCCTTGGGGGTCTGTGAATGGCAGGTTGTACCAGTGATCTCTCGGAGCCGTTTAGACCTAGTGGCACGATGACACCAAAGCTAACCTTTCTTCACCAACCTCCTCTCTGTCAAGGATTGACATTGCTGATTTCAGAAAGCAATGATTTGCTTCTCCCTTGGTTTACTGTGTTGAGGAAAAGGCTGGTCAGAAATCAATGTTTACTGTTTTGATTGAAGGCATCAGGGCTCTGGATATCTCTTCTGTCTTTAAAGGCAAACATTAGGATGTTGCCTATCTGGAGCTCACTATGGAAAAATATTTTACTTGGAGTAGACTGCCTGCCAGGAAAGACTGATGGTTTGCTTCAGTGAAGGAAATTAAACTAAAATAAGATCCAAATCTGAAGCTCTGGCTACAGTCTGAGTTGAGATGTATTAGTGTTTCTAAAGGACTCCTAAAGAAACGTAATTTAATCCTAAAACCAAAAGAAAACATTTTGTATTCGTGCATATTTTTTTCTGATTCTGTCTGAGATCAGAAAAAACAACATCCACAAAATGACAGTGGGCGATTTTTGCCTTAAAGAAAGCTGAAAAAAATGCTAGCTGTCCTCAAACAACTGCTTATGAGGCTGTCAGACTAATTTTGCAGACATAAGAGCTGCAACTAATCACACTAAAATCAGACTGCCTGATATGAATCCATTGCTACCTCTGACATATGTTGATGCCTTGAAACCATGATGGTAAGCATTTATCCAACCAGCAATGTTTTCAAGAAGAGTCAGGCACCTATGAGAAAATCACACATCTTTCTGGACCAGAGTTGCAGGAGTTTGTCCAAAGTTTGCTCTACTCATCCGTTTCACAGCACTTTCTGGGTACCTTCCCCCGTCCTTGCAGTCTTTGCTCATGTTCTTGCAGCCCTTCATTAAGTCTCTATCCCTTTCCAGGAGTTCATCAGTTTGCTGTGGCTCCATGCCCTCTGCCCAGCTTGCCCATATGCACTACCAGACAGCTTTTCCTCCTATGGACATCCCTGGGCAGAAATCAACATGGAAAAATGCTGCTTTCGGCAACCTTGCCTTCTAGGGTTCATCCACACCAAAAGGGGACGGACAATGGCAAGCGGCAGATTTGAAGCTGCCTTTACATGGCTGCAGAGAAAATTGTGCCACAGAGAAAAAATACGCTGCAAAGGGCTAGATTTTCATAAGGAGGCCCACAAATTTACCATGCGTTGTGTTATGATTCTTCACAACTGGGTAGTCCTTACCATCTCCACAGATTAAACAAAGCGTGTTTGAAGTGACGAGTGCCGGCAGAGGATGTTTTGCCTTAACATCGTCCCATGAGTCTTTTATGCAATAACACTTGCGCAACATTGCACAAGAATATTAGCACAGGTTTTTGGACAAGAAGTGTCTCTCACTTGAAACTCAAAAAATCTCGCACACTGAAAACTCAGAAGAATACTTAGATGAGAAAAATAAGTCAGAAAAGTACATTTATTTGCCCCAGAAAGCATCAGAATACATCAAAATACATCAGAACTGATTGTATTGTTATTTTTTAAAGTAGATTAATAATTGGGTAGAAGAGAGAAAAGGCAGACAGCTTCTCAAACATCTTTAATGCCAGAAAATGAGGGAGATATAGCAAGGGATTCATCCATAACTGTTAGGGAAACAGAAATGATGAAAAAAAAATCTATAAAACTTTGTTTTTATTGTTTTCTAACCTTATTTCCAGTAGTCTTTCCATTACCTACTCTGTTCAGAGGACCATTCTGCTGTTCCTTAAGATGTTTTTCCCTATGTTAGTTTGCATCATATATTTTTATTAAATCAATTACCATGTAATTTACATCATATTGCTTAATTAAGGGGAAATTGTTTTGCTGAGGAGCCTTTTGGAGGATGAATGGAATCAATCAACTTTAATATAAGACTAGCCTCTTCATAAAGCCATTAATTTCCAAGTTTAGTCCTTGGGAAACAATAAATGGAATACTATTATACTGCCTAGAGAATATGACACTATGGTACATCTTAAATGTTTATGACAAGTCCACTGCACTAGGCTGGGACAATTTTTTTTATAACTCAGGTAAAAAACCCCCAAACTTAACAAGCCCATTTTAACAAAGGCTGGGATGCTAATAGGTGGAAATTCATTGTCTACAGGTGATTAAGGGAAAAATGAGACAGAAGAAAAAGTTTCCAGGCCATCACTTCTGCTGGGAACATCAGGATTTCAAACACTACCAGGAGTTAGAAGACTGTATTGGTGAAATAAAAAGGTATTTTACTCATTTCCCTAC